>NC_087200.1:212331429-212333929 GCF_015104395.2 Macrobrachium nipponense
ATATATATATATATATATATATATATATATGATATATATGTATATGTATATATATATATATATATATATATATTATATATATATATATATATATATATATATATGTATATATATATATATATATATATATATATATATATATATATATATATATATATGTATATATATATATGTATATATATATATATATATATATATATATATATATATATATATATATATATATATATATATATATATATATATATATATATATGTATATGTATATATATATATATATATATATATATATATATATATATATATATATATATATATATATATATATATATATGTATATATATATATATATATATATATATATATATATATATATATATATATATATATATATATATATATATATATATATATATACTATATATATATATATATATATATATATACATATGCACGTATATAAGAAATGATAATTTCTTATATTTGTTTCCAAAGAACTTAATTCTCTTCTTATTTGTCCTCAGCTTTTTCCCATTTTCATATCTATGTCGCTGTTTCTAGTCAGCCTCTCCATCTTCCTGTCCTGTGCATCTCTTCTCTTAGACCCTTTCCTTCATGTCATTCAATAATTTATCTTTCCACCTGAACATTGGCCTTCCCCTCCCTCTTAATTTCGAGAATAAAATAAAACATGATGTCTAAACACTTTGAGACTTGTACTTAACTTTGTGTTTTTCCGAGTTGTTAACCCCAGACGAATTAAAATGAACAAATAAGATTAATATAGAATCGATAATATAGATACGTGTTTTTACAGTCTTTATCTAAATGAGAAAGTTTAAAAAAATAAAGTATTCAAACACAGATCATCAATAAAGTAAAATTAAAAATTTCGTCTTTATACGTTCAATGTTCGGTCAGATTCTGACATTACCATTTTCAAAACATATATATATCGAGGTCGTGTGAATGAACTTTAGCTTCGGAAAATGTGTTCCTTTTATCATTCTCTTTGGACTGTTAATTTTGTTCCTGTTTCCTGAAAGTCTTTTTACGGGATGATTAAGCATTTCTGAAAAAAAAGGAATAAAATATAATGCTTTTTTCAAAATTGTTGATTGAGAGAGAGAGAGAGAAGAGAGAGAGAGAGAGACGATGAGAGAGAGAGAGAGAGTAGAGAGAGAGAGAGAGGGGGGTTGGGGTGGGGGGAGGGGGAGTGCAGTTTGAGTCCGCTGGGAGAAACGTCTTGTTCCGTTTCCCGTAGACCTAAGAATTAAATTAGGTTCATTGAGGTCAGTCAATTGCAGTGCATGGATGAGTCAGGGTGAAAAAGGGTGTAAGACCTGCAGCTTCGTCCCAAATGACGCGCTGAGAACCACCTATATTAATACTCTTAGTCGGGTTTGTTGATAAAACCGAAATATATATATCCTTAAAGTGAGAGCTTTATATAGCTGCCAATAATTTTGTTCACTCAAAATCATTTCTTCACTTCCATAAAGGGGGAGTTAGCTCAAAAGTCTCATTATGATTCCAAGTTTTTCGAATCGTTTAATTATTTTTTCTACATTATTCACAATATACGTAGGCTCTTTTCTTTGTGAGGAACTGTAAATCTATATCATTCTTTTCGTTAGGTACAAACATGGAAAACAACACTACATAGTTTAAGCAGCCTGTTTTGTGTTATTGCAAAAACATCGAACCATCTGAGGCATGAAATGAGAATCGGCCTGATTAATTGAACGTCTGGTCTCGGAAATATCTTGACAAAAAAGGTGAAATGTAAACCAAAATACTTTTCTGGAAGGTGTGAATGATACAGGAGTTCTAGATTTTTCGAAAGCATAATGATTTATTTCTTCGGTGAAATGAATTTTCCTTCTTCCTTTGTGTTTTATTTTTTTTTCATGTATATATATATATATATATATATATATATATATATATATATATATATATATATATTATATATATATATACACATGTGTGTGTATGTGTATGTGTGTGCGTATCTGTTTATCTGTTACTCGAGATTTCTACATGCACTATTTATTTAATTGTTGTATTAACCAAATAAGAACAGTTAAAGTTACTACATTCATGACATTCTACCACGCAGCCAAATACCAAGCTATAACAAGAGTTAATTACAGAGTTCTGGTCTTGACATCGTTAAGTAATTTCGCGGTTTTTATAATTACCAATTTAATTCCTTTTCGAGGGATTAATAAGAGTAAGTATCATAGAAGAGTTATTCCTCAAATAAGGATATGCTAAGGGTTATTACCAGTACGTAATATAAGATGAGGTTTTTAGATGGAATGCTCAGGAGGAATTATTTGTTTGGTTAGAAATATATAGTATTGGAAATCTCCTCATAAAACACATGTAACACTATTAAATAAATAGACAATAAATTCAAAAGGTTTATATGAAATTACACAGGTGATTAGTCTCAGTGCCCTGCAGTATATATAGCTTATTCGAGAATATTTTA
>NC_087200.1:212338929-212363929 GCF_015104395.2 Macrobrachium nipponense
TATATATAAAATATTACTGTGGATAGGAGCCTGAAGTTCCTGTTCCATATTTCGGGTGAGTGTTAGAGGCCTTGACTAGTAAGTATACGATTTACCAGTTATGTGAGGAAGAACTATGTTTTGAATCAACTCAGGCCAAAGACACGTCATCAATGAAGCTATGGCTGCCAAGCCCAGTATCTAAAGTACAACTCTATTATTATTATTTTTTTTTTTTTTTTTTTTTTTTTGTTCTGTCACAGTCCTCCAATCGACTGGGTGGTATTTATAGTGTTGGGTTCCGGGTTGCATCCTGCCATCCTTAGGAGTCCATCACTTTTCTTACTATGTGCGCTGTTTCTAGGATCACACTCTTCTGCATGAGTCCTGGAGCTCCTTCAGCCTCTAGTTTTTCTAGATTCCTTTTCAGGGATCTTGGGATCGTGCCTAGTGTTCCTATGATTATGGGTACAATTTCCACTGGCATATCCCATATCCTTCCTTCTTATTTCTATTTTCAGATCTTGATACTTATCCTTTTTTTTTCCCCTCTCTCTTCAACTCTGGTGTCCCATGGTATTGCGACATCAGTGAGTGATACTTTCTTCTTGACTTTGTCTGGTCTGTTTGCACGTATCACCCTATCTGTTCTGATACCATAGTCTCAGAGGATCTTTGCCTGATCGTTTTCTATTACTCTCTCAGGTTGGTGCTCATACCACTTATTACTTCAAGGTAGCTGATGTTTCTTGCACAGGCTCCAGTGGAGGGCTTTTGCCACTGAATCATGCCTTTTTTTGTACTGGTTCTGTGCAAGTGCCGGACATTCGCTTGCTATGTGGTTTATGGTTTCATTTTTCGTATTGCACTTCCTACATATGGGAGAGATGTTATTTCCGTCTATCGTTCTTTGAACATATCTGGTTCTTAGGGCCTGATCTTGTGCCGCTGTTATCATTCCTTCAGTTTCCTTCTTTAGCTCTCCCCTCTGTAGCCATTGCCATATGTCATCGCTGGCTAGTTCTTTAGTCTGTCTCATGTATTGTCCGTGCATTGGTTTGTTGTGCCAGTCCTCTGTTCTGTTTGTCATTCTCCTGTCTCTGTATATTTCTGGGTCTTCGTCTACTTTTATTAGTCCGTCTTCCCATGCACTCTTTAGCCACTCGTCTTCACTGGTTTTATTATTATTATTATTATTATCATTCAGGAGATGTACCCCTATTCTTATAGAACAAACCCACAGGGGCTACTGGCTAGAAATTCAAGCTTGACAAAGAAGATGGCGTTCATTTGCAAGAAGTAGCAAAATATAATACGAAATAAAGAAATATGAGATCAGTCACTAGAAAAAATATGACCAAATTGATAAAAAAATAAATAAAAATGTAAGTAAAACATAAAATGCAAAGTAAATTGCTTTAGGGTAGTAATTTACAGATTTTAGATTAGAATCGATTAACTGAAAAGGGTCCCTAGAAAGTATTTTAAAAAACATTGAAACTTGAACGTCAAGTTAATGGCCATTGCAAGGATTATTTTTCAGTGTAATGATGAAATACTTCGACACAAATTTTGCTGAATAGTTTAAGAATCGAGGTCACCCCAAGGTCGTTCGTTTCTTCTGGCGTGGGTAGGTGACCTGCGACACCGGGCGGCAGGAGCAAGCACAAAACCTGTTGCTCTGGACACGAGATACCTACAATTCGAACAGACAGCAGAAAGAGATAATACAGGCGAGTTGGCTTCAAGCCACAGCAAATGCCCTAAATTGAAAATGCCACATCCTGAGTAATGTCTTACCTAAAGGTTGATATTCAGTTACATGTTTATGAAAGGTATAGATGGTGTATTTCACAGTGGTGTTCAATAATTGATAATTGTAATCAGTCAATTGAAATGGTACAGAAGACATAAAAAAATATTTTTAATTGCATGCAGGGATGAGTAGGGTAAAGATACGAATCACTAGAATGAAATAAGGGAACGTAAAGGTTATTCATTTTAGCCCTAACCTCACGAAAGCCCCACTACACCAAATACCACCGGCAACCCACAATAAGACTTTTCCCCAGAAATGTGACATTCTTATCTCTCCCAAAATTCAATTACCTAACACATTTTCAGAACCTACCTTCGTTTAAATTCTAGTTAAAATTAATACATGCTTTTCGATATTCTGCTGTAATATTGATAAACGCACGCACAAGGACAAAAAAAAAAAAAAGCGAACAAAACCATAAATGCCTTCTAGAAAGATATAAACGAATCTACGACGGCAACAGAAAATATAATTTTGTTAATAACAAGATAATATTCAGCGCCAATCATCTGTAAAACATTAATACGGAACACAAAGGATTTTTTTTTTTGAGAGTTAAAACATTCCTGATGAACTGCTCCGCGTCAAGATAATTAAATCCGGCAAATCTATCTATTCTGAACCTTTGGTTTTCGATTCTCCCGGGAATGCCCACACAAAAATGTCAATACATTGCTTTGATGAAAAGTTTGAACTAAAAGTGTGATGGAACGTGATTTTATTGTCTTTCGTTAATTCATGTAATGTGTGCTTTTGTGTACTGCAATTAAATGATGTCGCCAAAGGGATTAGTGGTTGAAGCATTGAAGTCTTTTGAGAAGTATTTATAAATAACATTAAAAATGTGTAGAAAAAACATTTCAGAAAGTAAAATAAAAAGTTTATATCACATTCAGTTTTTAGTTAATAAAAATAAAAGCGATTTCTTTTAACGCAATATATTATTCTATTCATCACTGTTTTCAGAAATCGTTAGTTTTTTTTTTCTTTAACAAAGCACATGATTTTTCTATGATTTTATGAAAGCATCTTTTAAAAAAATTTGAATATGATATTGGACAATATATATTGATAATGATTTCTTTGAAGGATGTACCTAATTGTACTCTTCATTGATTTCATAAATCATTAGAAATTTCTTCCTCTTTGACAAAGCACTGAATTTTTCTGGGCTCTGACTAAAACTATTTAAGAATTAATAATGATTTCTTCAGAGGGAAATGCATCATTATGTTCCTCAAAGCTTTCAGAAATCGTTAACAGTTCCTTCTCTTCGACAAAGCACATGATTTACCTGTGGTTTGACTAAAACAATGTGGAAATAAATACATTCCGGTATATCACAAATTTCCCAGAAAATCCCCGAATGAAAGTTACATCTGAATATCAAGGACAGGTTGCGAATGATGTTCCTGTGCTTCAGAAAGCTCATTGTTTCATTGCGTAATTAATGCGAGCCGAAGGTATTGACGACATATCCAAATTTATTATTAATGAGAAACAACTGATGACGTATCAGGTGACATGTGGAGAAATTGTTGCTTAATTTGGAATGTGATTTAATTTATTTTATTTTAATATAAAAATGGGAGAGATAGTAAGATTGATTGTACATCAATATTATTTTTTTTCCAATATTAATAAGGATAAAACAGTTGACGTATAATTTTATTTTTTTATTTTACTGTTGATTTTATCACACACAATACACTCATATAATGAATACTTATCACATCTCCGTGATTCATATCATTCGAGCTACAAATGTCCTTCAATATCTAATTCGCTCTACCTCGGAATTGATATATAATATATATATATATATATATATATATATATATATATATATATATATATATATATATATATATATATGAGAGAGAGAGAGAGAGAGAGAGAGAGAGAGATGAGATGATGTCTGTTCATTCGTTTGTTGTGTATATTTGAGTGGTGATATCACAGGTATCGTTTGTCCATCATGAGCCGTTTATTTCAAAAACATAACTTTTTATTGATAAAGCGTCAATTTCAAATAGTATGCATTTTCCAGTTCTCAGATGCTACTGTGATCATATATAAAAACACTTAAAATATGGAAAATATATAAGCTATATATATATAAAATATAAAATAAATTTTCTTTTAAATCAATGTTCATTAAGAACCTTGTGATGAATGAGATCGAAG
This sequence comes from Macrobrachium nipponense, assembly GCF_015104395.2. Lineage (NCBI taxonomy): Eukaryota > Metazoa > Arthropoda > Malacostraca > Decapoda > Palaemonidae > Macrobrachium > Macrobrachium nipponense. The sequence goes on from NC_087200.1 coordinate 212,342,915, forward strand.
CTTTCAGAAATATATTTGAGGATAAGTATGTTCTCTAATTAAGACCGAAGCAACATTATTAAACATATGAGCGGTTGGCTGTTTTCCCTGTCGTATTAGAGCTTAAAAAGAAACCACTCGTTTGATTTCCCTCGTCGAGGCATCTCTAATCCAATTTCCCGGCTCCCAGCGCGTCGTCATTTGCCAATGACTCTTTGGAATCATCTGAAGCTTCATTTAATTATGAAGAAGAGTAGATATATATATATATATATATATATATATATATATAGATATATATATATATATATATATAATATATATATATATATATATATATATATATATATATCAGCTATTAAATCATGGATAAGCTTCCTGTACAATAAGACTTCCACGTCATCATGTCCGTGTATGCAGAAAAACTCACCAGCAGGTCGTCAAACACCCTTACACACATTATTATTTCACCCCGGATTACACTACTTCTCCCTTGAACTCTTATGACCTCTGTACTCTTTTCACTAACCTAACTTTTTCCGGTCTTTCCATAAGTTCATACCACCTCAAGGTATTCTGATCTAGCCTGGCAGAAAGCTGACTCTTTTACAGCTATTTTATGTCCAGATTCCTGATGGAGAGGAATTTTTTTAAGTTACTATATATTTGAGTGATTACATTACACTGAAAGACAGGTATGTCATTCTGAAGCTATATCACAGCAAAAGATAATATGATAAAACGAGTATTGAAACAATTAATAACCAAACTTTTCAGTATATTTTGCAATTGAAGTCATGTATACACTAAAGAGGGGAACTCAACTCTTCCCATCTCAAGCGAATATAGTTTCAGCTTCAGTTCCAAAAACCCATCTGGAGTTCTTCAATTTATTAATAGTTTAAAGAACTTCCCATTATCGAGAACCGAGTCTGGTCACAAACACCAACCCGGTGGGAAATAAAAACATGAAGAAAAGGATATTTCTATTCAAATTTTCATTTAGGTTCGTAAAAATGACCAGATATACACGTACGGTACGTTGAAAAATATCTTGTATATAGAGGCATAAAGTATAGGTCCTGAAATATCAAATCCATTTGTCAGTTACAGCCATATCGTCATTTGACACGACACCAACGGCCACCGACTACCCCCTTCCCCCAACATCCATAAATACAAATCGAAAGAATTTTCTCCACCTTTAGAGAACCTGACAAAATTTCAATACATGAGAAAATTGATTAATATTCACCGAGGTTCATCTGGCTGTCCTGTGCGGTTCATTAGTAGGAAACTGATGTCGATTTGAAACGCAAACATCCGAGAGGATTGTGTTTCCCTTTCAAAGGCAAATTAGGTGGACTTTCGTGAGTGATTCTGCAAGAATCTATAGAGTTTGTGAATGTGTTTTAATTGAACTATATATTTGCATACCACCAGGTGCAAGAGTAAAGTATATAAGAACAACCATTGTTATTTGCATCTTAAATGCATTTAAACTGTATCCTTTGCATACCAGCAGTAAAGGAGTAATAAATTCATAAACCATCATTATCATTTTTATTTTATTTGTATTTTAATGAAACTATTTGCCTACCAGTAGGTGGGAATGAAAAATATTCTGAAGGAAAGAAATAGTTAATGTAAAATTCACACTCCATTCCAGAAGCGTATCAGCTGTAGTCAGACCATGAATGCCAAAAAAAAACAAAAAAAAAAAAAAAAAAAAAAAAAAAAAAAAAAGCGTTTGCTGCCAGGGTGTTGCTAAGGAAGTCTGATTGGGCTATATCCGGATTAGCGACGTCCATCAACAGAATATCACAGTCAACAGAGAGAGAGAGAGAGAATATACATTTTTGTTTATTTATATCAGTCACATTTTATTTACATTATGGCGTTGGTGAATATATCCACACTTATACACACAGACAGACATGAACCTAAAATTTCACCTGCATCTGTTTGCTATGGTTTTTTTTTATTGACTTTTTCTTCCGCCTAAATAGACTTGTTGATCTAACCTTGTATCGACATTTAAAGCTTATAGCTTCCGTCATTTATTGCACAAAGCTTCAATATCCGTTGTACAGAACAGGACTTTCATGAGTCCGGATATGAGAACTGGGTCCGGATACAAGGCTATCAAATATTCATGGCAAATACCGCACGGGCACAGAGCATGTTTCTGAATTATTTTCCTTTTTGCAAATGTGAAACTGCTTTTTAGGTCGTTTATTCTGTGCACATATTTTCTGTCACTTTGTCTCTTTTGCATCAGTTCTTCGCGAGATGTCATTTGCCTCTTTATGTAATTTTGTCACTTACTCATTATTTTTATATTTGTATCATTTCGCGAAGTGTCACAAGCAGAATTCGATTTCCATAAATGACATTTTGTCTGTATGTCTTTCATAATTTGCTTAAATTTTCTTCTCTTTATTTATAGTTTATACTTAGTTCTCTCTCTCTCTCTCTCCTCTCTCTCTCTCTCTCTCTCTCTCTCTCTCTATTTTTTGAACTTGATTTTTCTTTCTGTATTTCATTATTACCTCTTGTTTACTACTTCCTCATGAGCACCATGTTCGTTGGAAAGATTGAATTTCAAGGCAATGGTAACTATGGGTTCATCTCTGAATATATAATAATAAGAATAAGAATGATGGTGAAAATATCAATATGACCATTTTTTTTTAGAAGAAACAACGCACAACCAACCAGGAAATCAAATAGGATTTCTGGTAGGATGAGAAAGGTCACTGAAAGGTCCGGGAAGTTGAGGCCATCTTTATCAGCATTTCTCTGTTTCATATTTTGGAATCCTGCAGGTTTTTCTTTCGCCTTTCGCAATGTTTTGGTCACTCGTATTATTTTAGTAATTTTTTCAAGCTTGAGTGGAATTAAGAGCAAAATACGGAGCTTACAATCTGGCGAATTCAGGTATATTTACATAGATAGTTCTTAGGCGATATACGGGGGCGGGGATTTTCAGTTTTTGAGAGATCAGGTAAATCCTCAGATTTGGCAAAAAACCTTAGTTCTTAGTCTTTTAATTTAGTTGATCTTTCCTGATTATTCTGTGTTGGAGTCCTTCCCATGACAAGTGAAACATTTGCTGTTCCGAGTTTCATATTTGTGTGTGTGTGTGTGTGCGTGCATGTTTGTTAATTTATGGCGTCCATGACACTGAAACATCTAATACCTGAAGACTGAGCATAATTGTAGTTTTTAAGTTATTATGGCATTCTAATATGCATAGGTAGTATTTATATACCATTTATGTACATTTATGATTACATGCATTAATCTAATGCATTCTTTCCACACAATAGCATTTTGTACATTATTTTCAAATATGGATAGATATAAACCTTACAGAATTATAACCATAGTTGTATGTAAGTCCTAAAAACTAATTTTAATATTTACTTAACTGTTTATTTAGAACTCTAAGTTGTAATCGCCTTTCAATATAAGCATATTGTATCTAAAGACTCAATCTTCCCGCCAAAAAGGCTAATCCTTTAATCCCTCGCAAAATCTCTGCTTAGGTCTAAAGGTCACTGAGAGATAAGTGCCTGAAATAGTCAGTCAGATTATTGCTCGGAGTATTTGCATATAAAGTCAGTAGCTAATTTCTTTATATGAAATAATTTTTTTCCCCAGTAGGATGATCTAAATGGGTGTGAATTAAGCGATTCTTGAAAATTATTGTAAAGGTGGAAAATTCATGTCAGGTGTGTTGTAAATGAAATTAATGCAACCATTTTTCAATAGGGCGTCATCATTTTGGCGAGATTTCTTCCAACAGCAGAGCATAAGCGGGAGAAATTTTCGACGAGGTTCATCGGTGGCGGGAAAGTGTCTTCGTCATTGGTTACTGATGACATCATCAGCTGACGCTCTGATTGGCTCCAGTTGGTGTTTACACCTTCGCACCTCAGTGTTGTCGGATGCGACCATTCTGAAAGATTTCTCTCACTGACTCACTCACTTGGACTCACTTCTTGGAACAATTTTGTTGACCCTTCCATGCGCGAACCACCTGCGTCTATAATGCCGTTAGTTCCACTCAATTGTGCAGGTTTTCTTTAGGTTTTGTCCCTCTTAATGAGAGAATGCCTTGATGAAGTCATTGGGCTTCCGCACGGACATATCATTCCCGTGCAGAAGCATGGTGACGGGCAAGAGGGCTCTCGAACTGGGGAATTTTTGTTTGTCCTCAGTTTGACTCTAAATTTCTCTCATCCTATTTCTACTTACTTATATTGTTTCATTCTTCTTCATATTTATCAAACTTTCTCCAACCTTGCTGTCAAAACTCTTACACATTTCACTGTCCAGATGTTTTTTTTAGGGACATCATATCCGGGATTGGAAATTTTTTCAAAATCAATTATGGGAGCTGTGGTGGTCTTCCCAATTACCCGATAATGTTTGGACACCTTGGAATGTCAGTATTTCCATACTGGCATGCGGGACTATTCTCGAACCAAAACTTGGCCTTCGGATTCCAGGGGTTGGCCGGTTTCATAAGAGATAGGACTCTCGGCATTCTGTCCGGTTTGCCTGCCACTATGATTAAAGTGGGGATGATTGTATTCCTGTAATGCTCTCAGTCCCATCAAGCGGGTTTGGCATACACCTGAGCACTCTAATCATAGTGGTACCATCCTTTTGTGGTAGGGTAGGAAGTGGACATTTGGGAAGCAGCGCTCGCAGAAGTCATTGGTGGAGAAATTAATTTCATGAAAGGATAATGGGTTCTCTTTTGGGATGTCAGACAGTCTAATTTTTTTCTTTCCCCAACTAATTTAATGACTGAAATTAATGTTTCTTATAACCCTAGATCGAATGGCGAACCTCTGTTGATGACCTCGGAACTAGGAAGGACCATTCTATTGATATTCCAAAATTGAGTAATCTGGGTAGGTAATGCAAGGAACTTCGAATCCTTCATGTTACCCAAATTCCAATAGAGACAATTATGATAATATATATAAGAATTTGAGTGTTATGGATCTATAACAGAAATAAGAATGAAACTGGAAGATACAAAATGGGATTCATGGATATCTTACGATAGTCATGACGAAGCATTTAATGCAATAGTATAATTAATAATATCAAAATTAATAACTTCGAATATAATGGCTGCTCTTTGTGACAAGGTAACCAAAGGATTTGGATGTTTATAGACCTGCGGACATGGTTTGAAAAAGATGCTGATTTAGTTATGCCTTCCCAGAGGAAGCCAAAACCACCGATGTGGCTTGTACGCTGAATCTCAGGGGGTTACAGGTAACTATTTCAAAATATGCAAATTAATTCAGAAAAAAGTAGGAACTATTTGCACCGGGAGATATATCTCGTTTTGGAAAAAATAGTTACCTTATCCATGCCAAATCATGCACACAATCTGTAATATTATCCAACCTTAAAACAAAAAAATGATGATGATATTTAAGTTAGATGTCAAACCCCACCTAAATTTTAGCTACGGAAGGGAGTAGTTTTTAACAAAGATCTGTATGAATTTACAGAGGAGGAGATACTGGCCATGTGTCCACTAAATGTATGGAAAGTACACACAAAGTCCCAGGTACATCAATGATTATCCTTACTTTCATGGATGCTGATGTACCTTCCCGCATTATTATTGTAAATGAAATTATTTTAAAGTTCAACCATTCAAGCAAAAAGCCACTGCAATGTTTTAATTGTTTTAAATTTGGAAACCCGGGACACCCGTCAAAAGTTTGCAAAAACAAAAAAATGTGTGGTATTTTGCTCCAAATTCTTACCATGGAGAATGTGCACTTGAGGCCAGGTGTTTAAATGCAGATCAAATCATAAATCCACTGACCGGAGCTGCGAGCTGTATAAGTTCGGAAGAAGCTGCCTTTAACAATCCAATTTAGAACATATAAGTGAGGGATACCCTGCCAAAAGACTATTAGATAAATCAAGTAGTTATGCAAAGGCACTAAAGTCAAACCCACCTAGCACTGCCAATAGTTCTGTAAAAAGAAATATACCACTAATGATAAAATGCTCATGATGAGGTAAGCATATTTGCTTCTGAGGCAGCTTTGCCACAGTGTATTAACAGTGATGGGGCATTGCCCATCCCCGTACAACCTTCGTCCCCCATTACAATTAGTAGTACAAACCTCTGCAGGCCCATGTCCTTGCCTGATTTGGTGGAGGTTCCACTTAAAACCAACTTGCCTGGTGCACCTGTTGTGGGGAAGGTGGTGCAAAAACCTAGAAGCCCACCACCTATTAATCGAAAAAAGAGAGAGACCTCCATCTCTCTCACCCCTTTCCATCAGAAACATTAAAGCTATGACGTCAAATAAATTTGATGTTTTATCTGTTGATGTTTCTGATCAACTGGAAGATAACTTGAATAAATCAGAAATTCAAGATGAGGTCCACCATCCGCCTCAACAAGTAGATCAAAAGGACCAAACAAAGAAAAAGGACAAACGCAAAACCCAATATATCAAGACCCATCTCTAAAGAAACGTACAGGAAATAATGTTAGATTAAAAGTTGCCAATGGAAGACCTCATCCAAGATGTCTTCCAGAAGCGACCATAGTTTTCTCCTCCATTTTGCAATGGAATTGTCAGGGTTTAAGGGCCAAATATGAAGAACTTAAGCTACTAATTCATGAGCATTTCCCCATATTGTATGTCTACAGGAGAGCAAGCTTGATGCTAATACTCCTTGTCCTCGAGAGTATATTAGCTATAGAACACCATATAATCAACAAGCAGGGAACCATGGCGGAAGTCTCATTTACGTTCGTCGAGATGTTCCCCAAATATCTTTGTCTATTCGTACACTCTCCAGGCAGTGGTTGTACAGATTGATATAGGGACAAAAATATACAGTATGCTCTCTGTACCTACTCCAAATGATAATATTTTGTATGATAATTTAGTAGAGGTGATTCAACAACTCCCCCAACCTTTTCTCTTACTGGGAGATTTGAATGGTAGACATCCTTTATGGGATGATGTTTTAGCAAACACAAGGGGCAATATTATATCATCAATTGTGGAAAATGAGGATATCGGACTCCTTAATACAAGAGAGCCCACACACTTTCATGTCCAGACAGGTACCTTGTCATGCATTGACCTATCAATCGCAAAGCTCTAATTGCCTTCTTGATTTCGATTGGAGGACATTAGATGATTGGCATACTAGTGATCATGCACCAATCATTATAAACACCAACAATGGTCCACCTTTACAGAGATCGCCACGATGGAATCTTGACAAGGCAGACTCCCGGGTAGATTTCGTTGAGCTAAGCGAAATTGAAGGGAATGCAGCGAACAGTTTGAAAATATTGATGATGCCATAGACATGCTGAATGGAACCCTTCATACAGCAGGAGTCAATTCAATTCCCAAAACAACAGGGTTATTCAAACGACGACCAGTCCCCTGGTGGTCTTCAGAACTAACTGCCCTGCCACAGAGCCACAAGAAGGTCTTTAACCCGATTGCGCAGACGCCGTACTGAGGAAAATTAATTATATACAAGAAATGTAGAGCACAGTTCCGTCGTGCCATGAAAGAAGCTAGGCGCCAGTCTTGGGTGTCTTTTGTTTCCTCCATTAACAGTAGAACACCACCATCTTCTGTGTGGAGGAAAGTGAAAAAAAAGATAGCAGGCAAATTCACCCCCAACCCACCACCATTGTTGAAGGTGAATGATCTGTATGTGGACTGGAGCAACTGAGGTTAGCAATGCCCTGGCGGACCATTTCTCAAATGTATCATGCAAGTGTGAAGCAGCTCCTGGTCATGAGTTAGGAGCATGAAGAAAAGAAAATTTTGAATTTTGCAACAGGAAGGAAGAGTCATACCAACTCTCCTTTTTATTACTGAAAGAGAATTTGACTCCGCACTTGCTACGTGTAATGATACAGCCCCTGGACCCGATGGAATTCCATATGCAATGATTAAACAAGTACCTGTTAATACCAAGTTGTTTATTTTAAACATTATTAACAGAATATGGCATGATCATGGTAAGGATAAGTTTTTAGCTGCAAACTATCGACCTATTGCATTGACATCTTGTTTATGTAAAATCACGGAGAAGATGGTCAATGTAAGACTGATATGGTACCTGGAAAAGAAGGGTATTTTATCACCTATCCAGTGGATTTAGAAAAATGCATTCAACGACTGATGTGTTGATACGACTGGAATTCTCTATTGTGAAGCCTTTGTTTCCAAACAGCATCATGTAACAGTCTTTTTTGATCTTGAGAAGGCATATGATACTGCATGGAGATATAGTATACTTAAAACCATTCATGAATTGGGGTTACGAGGAGAGTTACCATTGTTCATTCAATCATTTGTTTCACATAGATTTTTTCAATGAGAGTGGGGGGGAAACTCATCTCAGAGAGGAGATGTCAGGAAGAATGAGTTCCCCAGGGTAGTGTGCTAAGTGTAACACTGTTTGCACTAGCCATTAATGGATATCCTCTGTCATTCCCCAAGATATTTTCTCAACATTATTTGTAGATGATCTCTCCATATCATTTGCTGGATTTAGAATGTCGATGGTTGCGAGAAAACTACAAACTCTCAATTGACAAAATTATTCAGTGGGGCGATAAGAACGGATTTAAGTTTTCGACAAGCAAAACTACTGTTGTCCATTTCTGTCATATTCGGGAGTACATCCAGACCCTGATATATACATCAAAGGCCAACGGATCCCATGTGTAAGTGAAGCTAGAATTTTAGGTTTGATATTTGATTACAGGTTGACATGGGTTCCTCACTTAAAGGCGTTGAAAGTTAAGTGTCTTGAGGCCCTGAATCTTTTAAAAGCATTGTCACATACATCATGGGGGGGCAGACAGCAAAACTATTTAAAATTATACAAAGCCTTAATTTTTTTCAAAAATTAGTTATGGGTGTGAAAAAAATAAACTCCTCAGCCACCCCAAGCCGTTATTAAAGGTATTAGATTCTATACACCATGCTGGTATTAGATTGTCTACTGAAGCGTTTAGAACTTCGCCTATTCCAAGTCTCCTTGTTGACGCTGGAGAATTAACTTTAGACCTTTACCAAAAGTCTTCTATTATTCGGTATTGTTTAGGTTGCAAAGACTTCCCAATTCTTTAGCCTGTCAGGCTGCAAACTTTGTAAGGCATTTTAGATATTTTGAGTTACACCCAAAAATCTCATCAACCTTATGGTGGTCGGGTAAAACAATTAATAAACGGTCTTGATATAGCAAGAAATAGAGTTCTTCCATTTAGGATACACACCAACCCCTCCATGGAAATTACCAGAGATATATTTTTGTAAATATTTTATTGTATAAAAAAGAACATGACTGAATTAGAAGCTAGGTCTCTCTTTCATGAACATGTCGAAGAACATAGGGAATCGACTTTTATATATACAGATGGCTCCAAATCTGATGCTGGAGTTGGATTTGGAGTATATAGTAGTTCTTTTAATTGTAGAGGTGCACTTCCTCTAGTATCTTCCATATTTACTGGCAGAATTATATGGCATATTAACCGCTATTGAGAAAATAGCATTAAAAGATGAGGGCAATTTTACCATTTTTAGTGACGCAAGAAGTGTCCTTCAAGCTTTAGAAGTTTTTAATTCTAGTAATCCTTTGGTTTTAAAGATTTTAGAGTGGCTTTTCATTATTGGTCTGAAAGGCATAACAGTTCGATTTTGTTGGGTTCCGGCACACGTAGGTGTGTGTGGAAATGGAGGAGGCAGCTTCACTGGCAAAGAATGCTGCAGCTGAGTTGCTACCAAGAAGGTATCCATTCCATGTAATAATTTTTACCTACAATTAAGAATTTTATTTATGATAATTGGCAAAAGCATTGGGATAGCTTAGCTGATAATAAGATGAGAGAAATAACGAATGTTATATCCCCTTGGAAATATAACGTGATGCGCCCCGAAAGTGGGAGACTACTCTTTGTCGTCTCCGAATTGGTCACACTCGGATGACACATGAGTTTCTGCCTCCAACACCAACCATATTGTGACGACTGTTTGATACCCTTGACCGTGAGGCATTTGTTGACTGAATGCCCCACTTATAGCACGGAAAAACAGATATCTGTTTGAGGCTCGAGGTGATGATGGCAGGTTCATCCTTGCCAAGATTCTTGGACATGATGTGTCATACAATGCAAGTGGCATTTTTAGATTTATTTCAGAAGCAGGTCTTCTGAAAGCTATTTAACTTTTACAATGATATATTTGCTTTTATGGTTTTAATTGAATATACTTTTATTCTTTATTATATAAACGATATCGGCGTCAATGACCTTAGATGTCAGGATGCCAGAAAACTTCCAATCATTCATTCATTCAATTCAGGTTTTGTTGCAAGTGTGTGACGGAGTATTTTGAAATTGCCAAAAAGTGTTAGAGAGTGAGGACCAGTTAGAGACACCAGCTTGTGAGGGCTTTCTTCATCCCTCCTAACAAGTTCTATTTATCGAACCTAGCGGAGTTCCAAAAGTGTAATTTAACGCCTACAGAGATGGACAGGCTATTGATGTATGTGGCGAAGGGAAGTGACAGATAGTGGCGATAGCATTGGCGATTTCATGGCCGAAATCAAAAGTGTTGACAGCATCGATGAGGAGGAGATCCCATTTGTTTCACCAGTGAAGCGTGAACACAAGGCGAGATAATGTTGCTGATAAGGAAGGTGAAAGATGGTCTACGGATCTGGCCCACCTCTATCCCTTATTGCATGAGCTGACAGATGTTTTGTATAAACGATCGTCATAAGTTTCCTCCAGCTATTTTTCATGAGAGTATGATTCTCGGTGAAGTGGTAGAAGAAAATTGCTGATGTACTCTCTGCTGCAAATTGCATTGCAAAATGCATCCATTTGGCAATCACTAGTTTACAACAGACCAAGATAAACTGAACCTCTTACGGTTCCATGAATTAGCATATATACCAGTTTGATTAAATTCAATCCAGAAGTATGAGTGGCCTCCTGCTGGTGATCTCGCGCTTCTCCCTGAGGCGTCTCCTGCTGCAACTGCCCCGGATGATCCTGCTGCCCCTGATGTGCCTGCTTTGCTTCTGCTGCTGCTATTTCCACCACTGGTACATCTGCTGATGCCTCTCCTGCCACTGGAACATCTGGTTACGGTGCTTCTGCTACCGCCGCTGCTGCCGTGCCTTCGTCGGGACCTGAAGATAAGACTCCAAGAGGGAAGTTTGAGGATCGTCGACCCCATGGCTCGACTTGGTTTCACTGTGCGAGTTCCAGAGCCACTAGTGGCCTCTTAGACTTCGAGAAGCAGAGGAAGGAAGGCAGAGGTACCGCCCCTGTTTCCTCTACGAGGGGCGTTCGCAAGGTCACCACTTATCATTGAGCTTCGTGCAGAATACACACACACACAGACACACATACATACATATATATATATATATATATATATTATACCTCTCTGCATAGAGACTCAATGCTTCCGCGGTTACCATACGAAGAATTATTACTTCGTGGCACTCATCCACTACCACGGACACCTTGAACGGCCCCTCAACGAGTCAGGGGAAGCAGCAGTAGGAGCATCAGGAATGCCTCCTCCTCCTCCTCTTCCTCCTCCTCCTCCTCCTCCTCCTCCTTGTCATAACGACGTGAACGGGAGGGCCTTCGAAATAGAGCTTAGGCATGAGCAAGATATGATGACCAGGATTGTTGGTGAGTACACCAGATTACGTTTGATATTATGCATGTTCATTTATTTTTATATATTCTTATACAGTGCATTATTTTTTGGCATTTTCTATGTTTTATGGGGTTCAATATTTTAATGTGTTTTTTTATGTGCAATATGCTTTTTGTAAAAAGTTTTATGATTAAGGTCACAAACTTATCATGCATTTGTATTTCAAAAATATTTCCGTAGCAAGTTCATTCATATTTTTTTCTTTGTACATTTTTAAATGAACATAACTTACACCGTTTTATATATAATGAAATTATATATAACTGGAAACAAAATAATTGTAATTTCCCTGCATGCAGAGAAATATTTGATATCACAATTTCCCTGTTTTTGACAAATTTTTCCATTCACGATTCTCCTAGCTGCTCTCGCGAATTTCTTTATTTTGTTTGTTGGTTGAATTGTATCATACATAACACAAATATTAATGATTATATATAATAAAAAAGGCAAAATTATATTATTTCCTCAAAGTGTAATGAAAAAGATACCTCAATTTAAAAATTTATATTATTTTGTTGATTTGTTTTTTTAACTAGTGGCAAAACAGATGTCTCATACCGATAAACTTTACTAGTGTGTATATTTTACATTTGTTTCATTGCCCTTTTTCATATCATACCAGACACATATAGTAATAACTTATATATCAAGATAATGCAGTTTATTTTCAATTTTGTTCTGAATAAAAGAAATCTTGGGTATCTCTGTTAACGATTTTTGTGAATTAAGAAAAAAAGTGGCAAAAACTTTTCCAATACTTTTAACTTCAATTCGTGATGCGGATGCTTTATCTTAAAATCGATTTTTTTTATACAATAATAAATTACAACTCATTAACATTACAATGACATCAAATTAATTAACGTAGCATGAAATATATAGTTACACGGATCAATAGAAAAAAATTACTGCAATGCATCTCGTATTGCTAGTGGGGGCAGTGAATCTTGCCACAGGACCAAACTTGACAAGGTCGGTCGGGGAGACGGGAAAGAAATAATAATAATAATAATATAATAATAAAAATAATAATAATAAAATAATAATAATAATAATAATAATAATAATAATAGAAAAATTGCGCATTAGTCAACATACAAAAAGGCAAAGTACGAGAAACTGAAGGGATAAAGCTACCAGATAGGGAGCAACATCAAAACACTAGATGAGACAAGATACAAATACCTGGGAATAATGGAAGGAGGGGATATAAAACACCAAGAGATGAAGGACACGATCAGGAAAGAATATATGCAGGACTCAAGGCGATACTCAAGTCAAAACTCAACGCCGGAAATATGATAAAAGCCATAAAACACATGGGCAGTGCCAGTAATCAGATACAGCGCAGAAATAGTCGAATGGACGAAGGCAGAACTCCGCAGCATAGATCAAGAAAACCAGGAAACATATGACAATCACACAATGCACTACACCCAAGAGTAAATAACGGACAGACTATACATAACACGAAAGGAAGGAGGGAGAGGACTACTAAGTATAGAGGACTGCGTCCAAACATCGAGAACAGAGCACTGGTGGGGTCAATATCTGAAAAACCAGTGAAGACGAGTGGCTCAAAGAGTTGCATGGGAAGGAAGAGGAACTAATACAAAAAGTAGACGAAGACCCAGAAATATACAGAGACAGGAGAAAGACAGACAGAACAGAGGACTGGCACAACAAACCAATGCACGGACAATACATGAGACAGACTAAAGAACTAGCCAGCGATGGCAATTGGCAATGGCTACAGAGGGGAGAGCTAAAGAAGGAAACTGAAGGAATGATAAACAGCGGCATAAGATCAGTCCCTAAGAACCAGATATGTTCAAAAAAAACGATAGACGGAAATAACATCTCTCCCATATGTAGGAAGTGCAATACGAAAAATGAAACCATAAACCACATAGCAAGTGAATGCCCGGCACTTGCACAGAACCAGTACAAAAAGATGCATGATTCAGTGGCAAAAGCCCTCCACTGGAGCCGTGCAAGAAACATCAGCTACCTTGCAGTAATAAGTGGTACGAGCACCAACCTGAAGGAGTGATAGAAAACGATCAGGCAAAGATCCTCTGGGACTATGGTATCAGAACGGATAGGGTGATACGTGGCAAACAGACCAGACGTGACGTTGATTGACAAAGTCAAGAAGAAAGTATCACTCATTGATGTCGCAATACCATGGGACACCAGAGTTGAAGAGAAAGAGGGAAAAAAATGGAAAGTATCAAGACTATGAAAATAGAAATAAGAAGGATATGGGATATGCCAGTGGAAATCGTACCCATAATCATAGGAGCACTAGGCACGATCCAAGATCCCTGAAAAGGAATCTAAGAAAAACTAGAGGCTGAAGTAGCTCCAGGACTCATGCAGAAGAGTGTGATCCTAGAAACGGCACACATAGTAAGAAAAGTGATGGACTCCTAAGGAGGCAGGATGCAACCCGGAATCCCACACTATAAATACCACCCAGTCGAATTGGAGGACTGTGATAGAGCGAAAAAAAAATAAATAATAATAATAATAATATAGCTGTTTCAACGGCATTGAATTTAAATAGAATCTTCTCAATTCTTCTTATTGTCTTTTTCTCATCAGCATCTAGTTGGGTTATCGGGTTTCCTAAGGACATATAAAAATTTCAGTTGTCTTAATTTTTAATTTGTTTTTTTTCTTCTGACACTGAAATCTTTGTATGTCCTAAGGACTACACGATGAGAAAAAGACAATAAGAAAATTGAGAAGATTTTATATAAATTAAATGCCGTTGAAACAGCTATAAATACCAATGCTACTGCCTTCAGAGAAAGCCTTCTCCCTAACAATATAATGATAATAATGAAATTGCCCGAGATTTTTTACTTTTCATAAATAATGAAAAGAATAAATATTTATTCTCCATGGTTCACAATCCTTCGCACACATATTGATACGACATATACAAACTATTCTCCAACTGCAGAATACCGTGATCTGCACCAAAACTTTAAAATGGTGAATGAAAAGGCTTTGACACGAGTTTGCTCTGGATTTCCGTTAATGGAGTTTTGCCCCCATAAGGCAATAAATAACCTTTTTATAAACCAGGAAACCTTTCAGAGGGAATGCAAAATAGTTGGATCAGTAAATTGCCATATATTGCAGCTGCTCATTTTTTCTTAAGAGCTGAACGGTTTCTGTTCATTTTTATTCTGTGATCTAGCAGTTGGCAACATTCCCCATCGAGTTGCCGTGATTTGTAGTTTAAATTATCTCTGTAAAATCACGATGGTTTTTGTGAAAATGGTACGCATAAGTAAACAAAGAAGGAATTGATATCAAATACAAAGGCATTTTACACTGTTATTGTTCAGTTCCACAACATAAACAGGAATTAAATGAAGATTTTATCAATATTATGTCTGCAGTTCCCCATGCTCTTTAGACCCACATTACTTCGAACAATTTTCCTCTATTTGTTCTTGAATCCAGTTAACTACTAAGAGCAATGAAGCTTCAATGAAATGAATGTTCACTGCAATTAATATCTTGATTTTTTACGACTGAGGTCTTAATGGAAGCGGCATAAAATGTTGTTTAAAATTGTTAAGAGGGAAATAATTATAAATCCAAACGTATCATGATTTTTTGCAATCTAAGAACGGAAAGAAATAATGCATTTGTGCAGGTTAAGGGTCTTGAAGAATAAGAGCCCTCAGTTTTTTTTTTTTTTTTTTTTTTTTTTTTTTTTTTTTTTTTTTTTTTTTTTTTTTTCTAAACAGGAACCTTAAAATTCACGAGCCTTGAGATAGCATGTATTAAGAAAAAATGCTGTTCGTGGTATGAAAAGTAAATAGCTTTGACTTAGGGTACCAGGTAATCTTGAAGTGTCAAGAAGAACCTTTTACCTGTGTAAATATCACTGGAATACATTTAGACAACTGGGGCCGTTTAAAAGAACTGTCTCTAGATACTTCATTTTTACTCTCTCTCTCTCTCTCTCTCTCTCTCTCTCTCTCTCTCTCTCTCTTCAACTTGATTCACTTCCGTCTGTGATAATGAAGCTGGTAGTCTGGTACTTATTAATTTTCATAAGAAGAGTAATTGCATTATAATCTAGCATCCCTCTTCACCGGAATTTCATATTTTGCTTTTAATTTTCATTTCAGACATCTTTGTTTTGGTCAACTTTTACTCGAAAATAATTCGGAGTTTTGGAGCTCATTAAAATGTTAATGGGAAGATTTTTCTTTTGCTTTTGTTGAAACTTCATTCCACGGTATAATCTTTTCCCCAAAAATGGATATAAATTGACATCTCTTGTTTAAGATATTTTGCGGAGACAATGTCCCTTAATGAAATTGTTGTTGGATAAATGTATTAATAAATATACTGGAGTGAATCCCATTTGACAAAATAATGATATGAAAAATTCGATACAACTCATGGTTCGTCCTGAAAGCCCACACTTAACGAGCCTGCATTCTACTTACTAGTACAAACCATTGAAATCACCCCCTATTGTCCGGTTAAGACCGTTTCAATAATGTTTTTTTTATATATATATCCCTGTATGAGAGGGGATCGAGACAGCAAGTCATGAAGCAAGGGGACGTTTACTTACCCCGTCCTGGAAGGCTGGAAGCTCACACCGAGGTGTCCTTATTTCCTGGTGAAAGAGGCTGGTTGACGTCGATTATAAATATGGGATTCAACGAATGAAAATAAATATGACCTTGGAATTCAACTAAAAGTAGATGAATATAAGCTACGTATCAGCAAACGAGATTATTATTGTTACACAAAATATATTTCTGGAATCACGTAACTAAATAGAAGCTGCAAAAGCTTTATTATTTGTTCTCTTTTTCATGACACTAAGCTAGATCTGACCTTTCGCTATAAACGGATTACTTATGACTTCAATAAAAAGAAAAAAAAAACTTGCAGTGAATTGTTTATTCCATGTTGGTAAACCTCTTCACTTGGTAACAGATAGGAATCGAGGTCAAATTAAAGAGACAATGTTTCTTATGTTCTTTTGTTTTATCTAACTACAATAGAGATCAAACGTATTACACGAAACAATCACTAAAACACGCCTCTTGCCATGGATAATTACGGCGAATTACTTGAATGCGAAAGACATTAGACTGTCCATTAATTTTGTGCAAAGTGGCGTAGTTGAAAAAAAAGGAAAAAAAAAGGCAATTTTATGTAATTAGATTCGAATTATTGCAATTGGCATTCAACAGAGCAACCCGCCTATGATGATCATGATAACATAAATTAAAACATTTCATCTAACCTTCAAATTCATTATGGTTTAAAGTCCACTAATCCATAATTAATTGGGATAATCTGTTTTTCCCAGAATCGTACAATGGTATCGTGTGCATTTTCCAAAAACAACTGAAGCAATGCATTATAGAAGTGCTTTTTGAACTTTGACGGAATCAGAAAGCATTCCTGAAATGTTATCCTTTGTCTGTCCCTGTGTATTGTGATGAATTCCTTTTCATAATGGAATTAGTAAGATCCTCTTGCTATAAAAAGAAAGGTCACGTGACCTAGGGTCTATTGCGTTGCCAGTAATTTGGTTTTTCAGGTGGCTAACGAATGTTTTTATTCGAAGGACTAAGAAAAGAAATTTCTTCGTTTTGGGAGAATGAGTTAACACTGTATAAATCATTAGGAATCTATGTAAAGAGCAAACATCTTCACAGAAGCATCCACTATACCACAGTGATTCTCGATTTATTTTTTTAGCATAATAACATTTTCCGATTTACTTTTTTATAAAAGCCACATATACCCATCTTGAATTTAATGAAAAGGTCGGCTTTTTTCATCCTAGTTAGCGGGTACCTGAAGCTTGCAGGTGGCGTTTACAACATTTACGTTACTCGGACGTAAAAGTCAAAATCTGCCATAAATTCGAAGACCTTCAACATACAAGAGGTTTGAAGAGGTTTTTTTGAAGACGCTTATTAGTCGAATATCACTGAAATATATTAAAAGAAATATGTTTGTATAGTTTACATAAATGTGGATTTGCTCCTCCAAATAGCTCTGTATTATTATTATTATTATTATTATTATTATTATTATTATTATTATTATTATTATTATTATTATTATATTAATTAATTTTTTTTGCTTTGTCACATTCCTTCAATTCGACTGGTATGGCATTATAGTGTGGGGGGTTCCGGGTTGCATCATGCCTCCTTAGGAGTCCATCACTCTTCTTACTATGTGCGCCGTTTCTAGGATCACACTCTCTTTGCATGAGTCCTGAGTTATTTCTTCAGCCTCTAGTTTTTTTTTCCAGATTATTTTTCAGGGATCTTGGGATCGTGCCTAGTGTTCCCTATGATTATGGGTAAAATTTTCCACTGGCTTTTTTTTTCTCCAGTGGAAGGCTTTTTGCTACTGAATCATGCCTCTTTTTGTACTGGTTCTGTCCAAGTACCGGACATTCGCTTGCTATGCGGTTTATGGTCTCATTTTTCGTATTGCACTTCCTACATATGAGAGAGATGTTATTTCCATCTACCGTTCTTTGGATATATCTGGTTCTCAGGGCCTGATCTTGTGCCGCTGTTATCATTCCTTCAGTTTCCTTCTTGAGCTCTCCCCTCTGTAACCATTGCCACGTGTCATCGCTGGCTAAATCTTTAGCCTGTTTCATGTATTGTCCGTGCATTGGTTTGTTGTGCCATTCCTCTGTTCTGTTTGTCATTCTACCTGTGTCTGTATATTTCTGGGTCTTCGTCTACTTTTATCAGTATTTTTTTCCCATGCACTCGTTTAGCCACTCGACTTCACTGGTTTTTTCAGATATTGCCCCAGTGCTCTGTTCTCGATGTTGACTCAGTCCTCTATGTTTGTAGTCCTCCTCCCTCCATCCTTTCGTGTTATGTATAGTCTGTCGTATTTGCTCTTGGGTGTAGTACTTTGTGTATTGTCATATGTTCCCTCGTTTTCTGGTCTATGTTGCGGAGTTTCTGCCTTCGTCTATTGCCACTTATTCCTGGCGCTGTATCTGATTACCTGGTCACTGCCCATGTTTGTTTATGGGCTTTTGATCATATTTCCGGCATTGCAGTTTTGACTTGAGTAATTTCCTTTGAGGTCTTCTGCATATATTCTTTCCTGATCGTGTCCTTCATCTCTTGGTGTTTTATATCCGCTTCTTCCATTATTTCCAGGTATTTGTATCCCGCCTCATCTATGTGTTTGATGTTGCTCCCATCTGGTAGCTTTATTCCTTCAGTCCTTGTTACTTTGCCCTTGTGTATGTTGACTAAGGCGCATTTTTTATTCCAAACTCCATCCTGATGTCCCCAGAAACAATCCTTACAGTCTGGGGATTAGGGTATCTATTTCCTTGATGCTCTTACCATACAGCTTGATGTCGTCCATGAACCATCAGATGGTTGATTCTGTTGCCTCTTTAACTTGAGTTGGTATCCCAGCATCCATCTTCTGCAGTACTTTTTGTCATGGGAATCATAGCTATACTAAAAAGTAGTGAGGACAGTGAGTCGCCCTGGAAGATCCCTCTCCTGATATTAACCTCTGATAGTCTTATTCCAGATGTTGTAAGTATTGTATTCCAGTTGCGCATTGTATTTTTTGAGGAAGCTGATGGTGTTTTTCCTCTGCCCCATATATTTTCAGGCATTTTATTTGTCATGTGTGTGGTTATCATGTCGAAGGCTTTCTTATAGTCTATCCATGCCATGCTTAGGTTGGTTTTCCTTCTCTTACTGTTCTTCATTACCATTTTGTCTGATCACGGAGCTGGTCTTTTGTGCCCCTACACTTCCTTCTGCAGCCTTTCTGTTGGTGGGGGATGGTGTTTGTTTCCTCTAGGTAGTTGTATAGCCTTTCACTGATGATACCTGTTAGTAACTTCCAGAGGAGAGCGGTCACCCATCCAACGACTGACCAGCCCCAATGTTGCTTAACCAGTCCATTGACGACCTTAACCCACTCTGCCACGGCGCCACATATTATTATTTATTATTATTAGTATTATTATTATTATTATTATTATTATTATTATTATTATTCAAAAGTTAAAAGTTTAACCTTATTCATAAAAAAAACAAGCTACAAGGGGCCATTATTTGAAACTCAAGCTTCCAATGACTATGGTGTTCACTTGAAAGAAGCAACAGAGGATAATGGGGAACACGGGAAGAGGAGATTGGGTATTTGATACGAAACAAATAAAAAAATAAAATAACAAATATTTGAATAAATAAAAATAAATATGAGCAAGCTATAAAAATGCAATGGGAAATGTTTTATGGCAGAGATGCATTGCATATTCTCTTGAACTTTTGAAGCTGCAATTGCACAACTGAGAGGCATACATAACACTTCCAATTCCATGCAGTACCACGGCAGCCTATATGGATCAATAAAAATGACCCAATTATTCTTCATTTCTCCATTGAGAACAGGAGCTCTTTTCACACTGCACGAATGGACATCATATTTCCCCGAAGCAGAAGCGAGTTGCTCTATTATTTTTTCCTTCCCTTTCCCGAGGGTAAGACTCCCTCCTGAATACGTAATGCGTTTGAGCTGGTAAGGAAGACTAGCCATACATTATTTCCCATGAAGGGTACTACACCCGCACCCCTATGCAAATCAAGTACAGATAGCAAAATGGAAAGATTCAACTGGTTCCTTTATTTTTATTTTACAATTTACTAAGATTCAGTTTAGAGTACGTAATGTGTATGAGCTGGTACAGATTCTTGTTTTAAACTATTATTCTTAAAGAATACTATAATTGCACACTTGTACAAACGTAAAATGTATTGTGTATTGTATATATTTCAGCTGTAGTAGTGCCACATTTCAGGGCAAACTCAATCGTAGATTATAAATAAATAAATATATATATATATATATATATATATATATATATATATATATATATATATATATATATATATATAGACAAATTTGAAGTTCATAATGTTTATCGTCCACTGAGAGATGTACGAAACAATAAAGGCATCTAAATCGCTATTTTCGGTGTGAGTATAATCCCCAGGGGCAGCCCTAACGATGTCTCGAATGGTCATCCAGAGATAAAGTATTGTGTTTCATGATCCCTTAAGTAGACTTGAGTTACGAGAATGATGCATAAAATCCCAGTGAATGTCTTTCTATATCACTTTATTGTAAAAGAGTAGATGAAATAAATAAATGTATTTTTTTAATATTGTTAAAGATT
>NC_087200.1:212366429-212383929 GCF_015104395.2 Macrobrachium nipponense
GGTCGGGTGTGGTGTATATACACAATGAGAGAGAGAGAGAGAGAGAGAGAGTAATAGGGGGGAGGTGGGAGGGGGGAGGACGCTTTCCTGAGTGACCGGAGGCGGCCCAAAATTTTGATTGAGATATGAGGCATCTAATCAATTAATATCCTGTTTGTATACGACATCAATGATTACTGTTCTAAGAATGATTTTAATTTAATAAAATCATTCTGAGATTTGTTTATGATTGGATTTAATCTTTCTGCTCTCTCTCTCTCTCTCTCTCTCTCTCTCTCTCTCTCTCTCTCTCTATGCATATATATATACGATGTACCTGATATTTATGCACATCATTAGTTCTGTCAATTGTATTCATAAGATTGAATCTCTCTCTCTCTCTCTCTCCTCTCCCTCTCTCTCTCTCTCTCTCTCTTTGTCAGTAAGATAAGAGCTATCAACCTTTGAAAGAAGAATATTGTTGTTATCCTTACGGCAATAATCATTCTATGACAATATCAATATATAGTATGTGAGAAGTTGGCCACAATTTTTTAATTCCAGGCGTCCTCATGAAGTAAAGGAAATTTCTTATTCATAAGGTTCTTTATAGCTTCTTATCATGCTAACTTCATCCATTAAAATTCCTCTCATTCCTGCGTTTAACTTAAGTTAGGTTCATTAAACGAATACGTTTTCTGAAACCCCCACCGTATCCACGACACACGGAGAACTATAATGCCAGTTTTATCGCCTTCCAGATAGTCTGTTTATGAGCTCTGGAATTTTTAATAATGTGTTAATGTGGACAGAGTTGCAGAGGATTAAACTTTGAAGATAGTGAAGATGATGATAAAATTATTAGAACTGTTAGGAAAGAGACTACATTACACTTTATGTCTACCGCTCGGCCAAAACCGCTCTTGATATCACAAGACCACATGACAATTATGCCTACAATTTGGTCATTGGGCCAAATCAGTTATTAAAACCATAAGGACCGGACAAAAACTCTCTTCCCTACAATTTGGTTACTAGGTCAAACCAGCCTTGAAAACACAAAGAACGCGCTACATTCATACATACTGCATAGACTGATTTCTACGGTAGCTTAAAGTACCAAACATTTCGTTTTCGCTTAATTCCATAATAATCAGGCCTGCTTTTATACAAATAATGATAGTTTTCAATATTCAAGTGTCCTAGTGTGATAAAATCTTTGTTTTATTCATCAGATTGTGTTCATTTCTATTGGTAATTGCCAAAACAAAAATTTATTTACAAAATGATACAAATATGATTATGCTGAGGTGACATACAAGAATACTGCGATGCTATAATGCAAACTCTCTCTCTCTCTCTCTCTCTCTCTCTCTCTCTCTATCTCTCTCTGTACTTATAGATGTCGACATAAATTAGAGAAATCAAGTAAAGAAAGCCACACTTTCCCTTGTTGTATCAAGATTTTTTATCAAAAAAAGAAGAAAGTCTAATTTAACTAAACATGAAACACATCTTTCGTGAAAAAGCTCTGTGTTGATAAAGACGTTTTTTCTTTGCCTAATGAGATCTGCCTAAAAAGTTTCTATTTGCATATCGTTCAGTATAATATAATTATCATTATACGCATGCGCGGTGACATTTTTGTTTCATTTATCTGCTCTCTCCCTCTGTCTCTCTTTTTATTTCCCCTTTCTTACTATCTCACTTTGAGCGAATTATTAATGCCATCATTATCCATTTGAAAATAAAGAAATTGGTGATACCCACTTTTCTCTCTCTCTCTCTCTCTCTCTCTCTCTCTCTCTCTCTCTCTCTCTCTCTCTCTCTCCTTACAAGCTATCAAACAAGGGCATTTTGTCAGCCACCCCTACACCGAGGATATGTAAATTCTCACTCTCTTCTTCTTCTTCTTCTTCTTCTTCTTCTAAGCTACCAAACTTAGATCAAGTTTTGAGCCCCCCCTACGTCGAGGATATATGAATTCAGACAAACCTGAAATATTTCCTTTTCCCTCATTTTAATTTTTTTTTACTAACCTCTATTCATATTTCTTTCTACTTTTTTAAGGCTTGTAGGATCGTTTTCCTACATGGCTGGAGTTCTAAGGCGTTTGTATGAATGGGCAAATACCCGGGAGCAGACCTGCATTTTTCTTCCATCCTTTTCAAGGGTCGTGTTGGAAACTGAACAACGAGTAAAAATAGAGAGAGAGAGAGAGAGAGAGAGAGAGAGAGAGAGAGAGAGAGAGAGAGAGAGAGAGAGCAAATATAAAAGTATTGTTTATCAGTGTGCAAATTCTTTCGGGCCATGTAAAGTAAATGGATAGGGGAAAGAAAAGAGAGAGAGAGAGAGAGAGAGAGAGAGAGAGAGAGAGAATTATGAAATAGTTCATACGATATTTTTTTCGGTTTTTTTCCGTTATAATTTTCAACTTAAGAATATGGAGAAAATATGTAGAAAATGCTTCTGCTCTACTATTTAGATCTTTACTTCTTTTACTTATTTTCATATTTACTTGTTTGTCCATTTTACATAGCACCTTAACCTTTTGCAATTGTGTCACCATCACTATTCGACTTGAGCCAGATTTCACATTGATGCCAAATTTTATAAAAAGACAAAAACATTCAATAAAACATTCCAAATCCTTTCAGACATATTCCATTCGGATCCTTTCCCAGTTGACCTTCATGACTCTGGGAAAGAGTCTCTCGTGCCAAGGAAGAATGATAAATGGGTCTTTTATTATAATGCAGCTGAGATCGATGGTTCCAGGGTAATACACCTTCCCGCAATCCAGCCTCTGCGAATTGTGTAACTCAGTCAAAGCCTTGCGAAATTATTCAACTTTGACCCGAATCCGTAAAGGCGGTCCGAGAGGTTACTCGTGCAGGGCTTTCTTATTCTTGCTTTCCTTTGTTTTCGAATGTGGATATTTCATTGTATGGTAATATAACTAAAGGGCTATTATTGTGTTTGCCTTATGCACAAGGACTGTATAACATTGCAATTACATAAATCTTTTGTCAGAAACCTATTTTCTTAATATTTTTTAATATGCACAGGTGCTAAAGAAAGTGAGACATGGTTATCTATATTCTTATATTTTTTAGGTTTATGTAAGTAATCATATGAATAAACATTTGAATTTCATTTTTTAAAGAAATACAAAGATGATTTGATATATATATATATATATATATATTATATATATATATATATATATATATATATATATATATATATATATATGAAATAATTATCACATCGAACCGTGATCCATTTATATATCAATTCAAGCTACAAATGTCCTATATCTAAATTCACTTTACCTCCCAAATGATATATTTTCATATATGTACCGAAGGGGAATTTTTTTAATTGATAATAATTTCGTCCCCCCATGGGATCGAACCACCGTCCAAGTGGACGGGGACGAAATCAGGACAGTCAGTGACGCTATCCAATCAGCTCTGTTGGCTGATTGGATAGCGTCACTGACTGTCCTGATTTCGTCCCCGTCCACTTGGACGGTGGTTCGATCCCATGGGGGGACGAAATTATTATCAATTAAAAATTCCCCTTCGGTACATATATGAAAATATATCAAATTTGGGAGGTAAAGTGAATTTAGATATTAAAGGACATTTGTAGCTTGAATTGATATATATATATATATATATATATATATATATATATATATATATATATATATATATATATATATATATATATATTCCCTCCTCCTCTTACTATTACCTCTTGGTCTTCAGCTCCACCTGCCTCTTTCTCCCTCTCCTTCCTCTTTACTCTTCTTTTTTCTTCTCTCTTCACATTTTTTTAAGTCGCACAATAACAACGTGGCCACTCTGCCACGAGAAAATCATTATTCTGCATCATAAAGGCTCCACTTCGCCTTCCACTGAACGAGAGAAGGAGAAAGTCCTCCATTATTTTTCCTCCCTCAGCATCGCCTAAGCCTCGAAAAACTGCATTCATGGTCTGAGGGTTCTGAGACTTTCTGAGACCTTCTGAGATCTTTTCAAACCTTCTGAGGACCTATGAGAGCTATTTTTTTATCTTCCGGTTAAGTCTTCACAAAGGGTTCATATCAGATGCTTTTTTTGAAAAATGAACATATAACAACCTATACGAATATTGTTTATTAGAGTTGATAATATTTCCCGAGAGCGAGGTCATGAAAATGTTCGACAGATGATTTGAAGGAAACCTGTTGTCTGCAAAGCTCTCTTTGCTTTATAGCAAAATGTTTTTTTTCTGCACTTTATGACAGAGAGGGAGAGAGACACACACAGAGAGATAGAGAGAGAGACAGAGAGAGGAGGCTATATTTTAATATCCTTACAAAATCCTTTATGATAGTAACATGACACAATAAGTGTTCCAAATGTTTCTTTCAGTTAACCAAATCTGCATTGGAAATAATCGACACACAAGCACCTGTAACATGAGATATAAGTTTCTATCTCTCATAAGGATCGAACCCGAGGACTCTAAAAGGAAAGGTCAGTCGGTAGCGCCTTCGTCTCTTATCTTAGATTCCTGGGTTCTAGCCCGATGTAAGTTAGACATTTTTGAATGCTATAGTCTATAATAAATGAAGATGAAAACAATGGACAGAGAATTAGTAAAAACTTTCCTGCATTATAAAACTTATTTAATATTTCATAATGGCGTCCAGTTTGTATAAAGTTGTTTCTTTAAAAAAGGATCACAAAATCACTTGACCCCAGTTTACTAGCAGGGTAAATCCCTTTAGTAGGGGTGGTACCTTCAGTCCACCTCACGCAGTGCACAGTAGTTCCATTCCTCTCCTAACAGTTGTTCCATAGTGCAGCTGCGACGTTTTCCTCCAGTTACACGTTTCCAACCCTTTCAAGAGCAAGATGAATATATACACAGACCTTATACTGAAACTTGTCAGCACATAAACCGAACTTGTTCGAAAGCGGAAACACCTCCATTGAGACTGGAGAAGGACCAAACAAACACAAAGATCGGGAAACTGAAGTGGAGAAAAATAGCGTTTGGCTTTAAAGCCTGGGAACCTACACATCGGGGAAGATTTTTTTGCCGCCGACGAACAACGTTATTGGTTTCTTTATTGGCGTCATCGCTTTAAAGTCTTTGAAAACTCTTTTCATCTGAAGAGATCAGGAATTCTAAAACAAAAAGAAAAGAGAAAAAAAATTCGGCATGCAGTATCTTGGAGGGGAGTTTCTAACTGGAAAAATATTTACCTACAAAAATTCTAGTAAAGCGACAGGCAGAGGTGCCTGGGTGTTAAATGTTCCTGATGTGAAAAGAGTCGTTTAGGACTGAAATGGTCCATATGGACATAAGGTGAAGTGAGAATATGGACATGAGGTGAGTCTGAGTGAGGAGGAAAGAGCGAAGAGAGCTACGGTTGAACTTGTGAAGAGTAGATGGGTGAGAGGGAGGCAGAAATCATCTGACCTAAAAAAATTCACCACAGGAGTTTACTTTATAGTATTAAAATTAAAACTGGAAGCACCTTAATTAATGGCATTAATTATAAGGAACTATTCCCAGAAAATAACTGAGATGTTAAGGGTTCTCATAAGTTTATTAATCTATTTACTTTTTTTTCTACTAAATTTGAATAATGGCCTTATATAATAGAGTGTGCATTCTGGTAAAAATAAAAATATTTCACTAGTTCTAGAAGTGCACAATTTACGAGTACACATTATATATCTATATATATATATATATATATATATATATATATATATATATATATATATATATATATATGTGTGTGTGTGTGTGTGTGTGTGTGTGTGTGTGTGTGTAACAGAAGTAAAGCCTTACCTTCGCTGAGAGGGGAAACATCCATCCATTGACAAGAAGCAGCCAGGCATGATGAGAAGGCAGGAAATGGGAGTGAAAATGACTGGAAAATTGTGAGGCAGATGGAGTTTTTTTCAAGTCTCTACCTCCCATAGATGTGCATAAAGTAAAAATACGACAAACAGAAAAATGGTATCCAATATTTCTTCTCCACCTGATCCTCACCTACTTTGCTGTTCATTCGACTAGTATAGGTATGTGTGTGCAACAGATTGTTGCCCTTATCGTGGTGAGTTCGGATATGTGACCGCTTTCTGATTATTCGGGAAGCAGGTTCTATTCCCGCTACTGACATCATAATTTCTTCATATACCTTGCACTTGGATCTTAAGGCTTTGCAGTAACAAGCATGGCCAAAAGAGGGGATAATTCGAGAGGTTAAGAGGACATTGTGGCTGTTACAATTTAACATACATACACTTATATATATGTATATGTATACATATATATATATATATATATATATATATATATATATATATATATATATATATATATATATATATATATATATATATATATATATATAATATATATATATATATATACATACATATATATATATATATATATATATATATATATATATATATATATATATATATATATATATATATATATATATATATATATATATATATATATATATATATATATATATATATGCTGCCACCACTCTAACCACCCTTTTATTAAAAGTACACACATTGGAAACCCTTACCTGTTGTCAATGGTGCCCTCTGTCTGCAAACACGTCATTAGGCTATTAAGATCACGTAAGCATAAAAATATACTATTTATTACCCAAAGCAGATGAATATAGAATAGAACAAAATGATTAACAAGTCATAGTGACAAAAACCCAATCTGCCGATAAAGAAAACTAGTAAGTTATCACTCTACCCTCCTGACTAAGAATTCACTCCCAGACCCAGAATGTCAATAAGTTCATTATATTAGTCAGGTTAGAGTATCCCGTCTCTAATACCATGGAATAGAACCCATCTGTAATAAACATAACAATGGATAAAAGATACACTTCACACATCACTCTTTTCAAAGTAATTAAGTAAAAGAATGTATTTCACACTTCTCTCTCATATCATGCCGTTTACGATGGGGGTTTTCTCTCCCGACACCTGGCGTGTACCAAACTGACCTCTTTCTTCTCACCAAAAGGAATGTGACTTTCGCAAGTGCCGTGGTCGATTAGACCTGTATCATCCGGACAAACGAATGTACATGCTTGACGACGAGACGAACGGTCTCTTGGTTAAAATGCTTGCGTACCAAATTCCTTCACTCTAAGCAAGACATGATAAGCGATTCACTAACATTACACACTTGTAAGATATATATATATATATAATATATATATATATATATATATATATATATATATATATATATATATACATACACACACACACACACAGACCCCTTGAAAATGCCATACAGATAGATTGGGCTCAAGAATGATACACAAAACTAAGCATATCAGGTCATTAATCATATTGCAATAAATAAGTCATTATTAAAATAAAAAAGTAATTAATCAGTCATTACACATACTCCCAAATCAATTAGTCCGTTTCCGGCGAGATCATGCATCCGTTCATTAAAATCCCATTAGAGGGAGGTGGGATTAATCGTAGTAATCCTTCTCCATTCCTGTTTCCCTACTTTTTTATCCGAAGGGAAATCATTTTCCATTTGAGGCTTTTTTCTCTCCTCTCACGGACATTCGTATTAAGTGTAAAATGAATGATCTTGTTTAATACATTTTGTCTTTTGAGATTGATGATTTTGCATCAAAAACTTCAAGGCCCTACACCCACGAATAGCAGAACAACTCCAGCATTGTATCTCAAATCACCATGCACCCAAATGGATGACCACAGGAAGAACATTCTAAGTACAAAAAGACAAGAGCAGGAAAATATAGAGCCAGTAACTACAGGACTATCACCTGCCTACCAATAATGTGGAAGTTACTACAGGTATCATCAGTGAAAGGCTATACAACTACCTAGAGAGAACAAACACCATCCCCCACCAACAGAAAGGCTGCAGAAGGAAGTGTAGGGGCACAAAAGACCAGCTCCTGATAGACAAAATGGTAATGAAGAACAGTAGGAGAAGGAAAACCAACCTAAGCATGGCATTGATAGACTATAAGAAAGCCTTCGACATGATACCACAAACATGGCTAATAGAATGCCTGAAAATATATGGGGCAGAAGAAAACACCATCAGCTTCCTCAAAAATACAATGAGCAACTGGAATACAATACTTACAAGCTCTGGAATAAGACTAACAGAGTTTAATATCAGGAGAGGAATCTTCCAGGGCGACTCACTGTCCCCACTACTCTCTGTTCGTAGTAGCCATGACTCCCATGACAAAAGTACTACAGAAGATGGATGCCGGGTACCAACTCAAGAAAAGAGGCAACAGAATAAACCAACCATGATGTTCATGGACGACATCAAGCGTATGGTAAAAGCATCAAGGAAATAGATACCCAAATCCAGACTGTAAGGAGTGTATCTGGGGACATCAGGATGGAGTTTGGAATAGAAAAATATGCCTTATTCAACATACAAAAAGGCAAAGTAACGAAAACTGAAGGGATAAAGCTACCAGATGGGAGTAACATCTAACACATAGAAGAGACAGGATACTGATACCTGGGAATAATGGAAGGAGGGGATATAAAACACCAAGAGATGAAGGACACGATCAGGAAAGAATATATGCAGAGACTCAAGGTGATACTCAAGTCAAAAATCAACGCCGGAAATACGATAAAAGCCATAAACACATGGGCAGTGCCAGTAATCAGATGCAGCGCAGGAATAGTGGAATGGACGAAGGCAGAACTCCACACCATAGATCAGAAAACCAGGAAACATATGACAATACACAAAGCACTACACCCAAGAGCAAATACGGACAGACTATACATAACACGAAGGGAAGGAGGGGGAGGACCACTAAGTATATAGGACTGCGTCAACATCGAGAACAGAGCACTGGGGCAATATCTGAAAACCAGTCAAGACGAGTGGCTAAAGAGTGCATGGGAAGAAGGACTAATAAAAGTAGACGAAGACCCAGAAATATACAGAGACAGGAGAATGACAGACAGAAAAGAGGAATGGCACAACAAACCAATGCACGGACAATACATGAGACAGACTAAAGAACTAGCCAGCGATGACACATGGCAATGGCTACAGAGGGGAGACCTAAAGAAGGAAACTGAAGGAATGATAACAGCGGCACAAGATCAGGCCCTGAGAACCAGATATGTTCAAAGAACGATAGATGGAAATAACATCTCTCCCATATGTAGGAAGTGCAATACGATAAATGAAACCATAAACCACATAGCAAGCAATGCCCGGCACTTGCACAGAACCAGTACAAAAAGAGGCATGATTCAGTGGCAAAAGCCCTCCACTGGAGCCTGTGCAAGAAACATCAGCTACCTTGCAGTAGTAAGTGGTACGAGAACCAACCTGAAGGAGTGATAGAAAATGATCAGGCAAAGATCCTCTGGGACTATGGTATCAGAACGGATAAGGTGATACGTGCAAATAGACTAGACGTGACGTTGATTGACAAAGTCAAGAAGAAAGTATCACTCATTGATGTCGCAAAACCATGGGACACCAGAGTTGAAGAGAAAGAGAGGAAAAAAAATGGATAAGTATCAAGATCTGAAAATAGAAATAAGAAGGATATGGGATATGCCAGTGCAAATCGTACCCATAATCATAGGAGCACTAGGCACGATCCCAAGATCCCTGAAAAGGAATCTAGAAAAACTAGAGGCTGAAGTAGTTCCAGGACTCATGCAGAAGAGTGTGATCCTAAAAAACGGTGCATATAGTAAGAAAAGTGATGGACTCCTAAGGAGGCAGGGTGCAACCCGTAACCCCACACTATAAATACCACCCAGTCGAATTGGAGGACTGTGATAGAGCAAAAATAATAATAATAATAATAATAGTAATAATAATAATATTTCTAATTATTATTGTTTATAATTAATCCAAGTACATGTGAACCATCATGATTTTTATGATATTATTATTATTATTATTATTATTATTATTATTATTATTATTATTATTATTATTATTATTATTATTATTATTGTTGTTGTTGCTTTTCTTCCTCTCTATTATTCCGTTACCCCATCTACCTATGAGGTAAAGAAGATAATGGAATAATATTCCCAGGTCATTCTAAAGCAAGGGGTCTTGTCTCCTGTGTTTCAGAAGAGAGAGAGAGAGAGAGAGAGAGAGAGAGAGAGAGAGAGAGAGAGAGAGAGAGAGAGAGAGAGAGAGAGATATTCAAGAACATAAATATTGCGAAATTATCAATCCTTTTCACATAATTTTACTTTGCGATCGATTTCAAAAATTCCTTTTCGATAAGAGATGTAAATTAGATTTAAAATATTTCAATACACGAAAAAAGGATAAGCTTGACAATACTTGATCTTTCATCAGTGTCTCCCGTCAATGACCTTTGCAAGTTGCAGGATTTATCCTATTTCCTGCAGAATAAAGAATGAGGAATGTTTGCGGAAATCTATCTTGCTGTGCATTAAGAGAATCTTCCTATTTGCATTCAGTACTTCAAGTGATTTCCTAAAATTGCACAATATTTTATGAACAGAAAAGTAGAACAGTTATTTTCTTCTTAAAATATAATTTCCATTTTGCAAAATGTTTGTGGAGCAGAAAAGTGGAGCAGTAATTTTTCCCTAAAATATTTCCATATTGCAAAATGTTTGAAGAATAGAAAAATAGTGCAGTTATTTTTTCTTAACATTTCTTTTACTATTCAAAATGCTTTAGGAATAGAAAAGTGGACCAGTCATTTTGGGTCAAAATATAATTTCTAAATTGCAGAATGTTTTAGGAATAGAAAAATTGAGCCGTTATTTTATACTAAAATGTCATTTCTAAATTGCAGAATTTCTTAGGAATAAAAAAGTGTATCAATGATTTTTGTTAATATACTTTTTTCATTTTGATGCATTTATTTTTAGGCTATTTATCAGATGGAATCATTTGGCAGGTATAATACAATTTATTAATTGTTGTCCGTGAAGACATGAAAACACCTTTAGATTAAAGGCCATTCATTGACTGAAAAAAAACAAAACCTTTTTCTGATAAAGTTTTCCTGTTATAATAGAAAAAATAGATAGCTATTTTTATACATAAAGTTTGGCACTGATTTTCGCTGCTTCAAATGATAAGAATTTTTAACTTGTCATTTGTTGATAACAATCTCTCGTTCCATACCCACAGTGTCCTTTTGGTCTACATCTGGGTTACAGGAACCTTGGGAAAAGGAAGCACTGTTTAAAAAATGAATCCATAAAAAAACCATATTTCTGCAAAGGAAAAGATAAAAAACACGATTTCTACCTACTGCTAAAAATGGTTCTCTTTAATTTAGTGCAAATCCATAGGGAACATTCGCATGTTGTGGATGGAATGTGTGACTTTCTTTTGAAATGTGGCGTCGAAGATATATATATGTATATATTATATATATATATATATATATATATATATATATATATATATATATATATATATATACGTATATATATACTTATATATTTATATACTATATATATATATATATATATATATATATATATATATATATATATATATATATATATATACAATGAAGGAAGGGAAGCACACCAACAGGTCAAGGAACTCATATTTATTAAGTTGCAACGTTTTCGAAGCCAACCAGCAGGCCTCATTTTCAAGCTAAAAAGTAACAATATCTAATTAGTACAATAAAATTAAGCTACAATATTAAAATAAACAATGTAAAGTACAATAAAACAATCACAGTTAAAAACACAAATAAGGACCAACCGTTGAGTGTGAAGACAGAGGAAGAACTAACAAAAAACGTAAGCAGTTCACGAGAGGTAAAGAGGTGTAGACGTGGCATGGGTGTTCAGTGAGGGGACCAGTTTTTTAATAAACAAAGATTCATTAATTGTTAAAACCTTGTGATTGGAAGCTCTGCCCAAACCTGAAAGTCCTTGTACTGGATCGAATACCTACATTTATCGGTATGATCCCTTATGTTGGAAAATTCGGGATTCGAAAGCTTAGTGCCAGTTCTATAGCTGATAGCTGATAGCTCTATATGTGTGTGTGTGTGTGTGTGTGTGTGTATCTAATGAAATGTCTCCATATAGTGATTGTTCATGTGTGAAACAAAGATACCCAACTAATAATGATAAGTTCCATAATTAAACTTATCATCGTCCAACCCGGGCAACCTCTCTCACGACTACCAACTACAGAAGCTCAAACAATAAACACAGCTGACTTCTATTGAGGGATTCAGAGCCGATGAAACGCTGCTTCTATCAAAGGAACTTCTTTTATATAAAATAATTGTTACTTTCACATGCGCCTGTAAGTCCAACAGTAGCTGTTATCAAGAAAATACCAATAAGAACTAACGTAAATATTCTTTGCCATTTGCGATAAACTAAAAATTCTCATTACCAAAGGGTTTTAGAATTTTCACAAAAATGCATATTAATAGCAGTCAGGTACTGGAGAACGTTAGACGGATAATAGGTGATGCCATAATTGAGCTTTTGAACTACTTTGAGAGAGAGAGAGAGAGAGAGAGAGAGAGAGAGAGAGAGAGAGAGAGAGAGAGAGAGAGAGTGGCTGGAAGTGAATGAGTAGAAATTATTACTTATTACATTTTCAGAGAGAGAGAGAGAGAGAGAGAGAGAGAGAGAGAGAGAGAGAGTATATCTCAATTCCCTGGTCGTGGCTGATCGACTGACAGATTCAGTCGTCAACAAGTCCTCGACTTGTCAGCGAGAAACTTGGCGATATAGCGTTGAATATCTAATAAACCGGCATTAATTAAATACTACAGAATGTTAATTACTTATAATGAAGTAGAATTAAATACAAAATACGGAATTACTGAAAGTCTTGTTACAAAGGCTGTAGAGTAATTGTCTGACTCAATTTTCCCCTGGGTCTTTCAAACTGTTGCATTTTGTGGGATGGTCCGTCAGTCTTCTGCCTTCTCTGATAATTCCTCTTTCAGCAATATGTCATTTTCTTTTATTGATTATGTAAATAATGGAAACTTGCGTAGCACATTTTTCTGAGTTGAATGTCGTTTTAGTCACTGTGCATGCAGTTATTCTTGAACAAAGCTATGGTTAGTATACAGTTATCTTTAGACCAAAATATGATTAGTATACAAGTATAATAGGATAACAATGTAATTAGCATATTTATTATGGAACCAAAATATAATCAGTTTACAGTTATTATATAGAACTTAAAGAAAGACTGTTAACGCATAATTAAAAAAAGGATAGAGAAAACATTCCACTTTTATGTTCGTTCTTATCTTCAACACAAAATAAATGTTTTTTTGTTTGTATGGTGTTTTTACGTTGCATGGGACCAACGGCTTTACATGACTTCCGAACCAAGTCGATAGACGTTCACTCTCGACGCAAAGCCGTAGGTCCCGTTGCTGAATAACCACTGGTTCCATGCAACGTAAAAACAACACACAAACATACAAACATTTATTTTCTGTTTGAAGATAATAACGAGCATAAAAGTGGTATGTGATATATATATATATATATATATATATATATATATATATATATATATATATATATATATATATATATATATATATATATATATATATATATATATATATTATATATATATATATATATATATATATATATATATATATATATATATATATATATAATATATATATATATATATATATATATATGTATATATATATGTATATATAGAATATACATATATATATATACACACATATACATATATATACTACATATAGTATATATATATATATATATATATATATATATATATATATATATATTCATATATATATATATATATAATCATATATATATATATATATATATATATATATATATATATATATTATATTATATATTATGTGTAGACATGCATTGCACATCGACGATTCAAATGATTACAAGAAAGACACTTTTGGTCTAGAGGGAAATTATTATATCCTTCGAAATGGGCCTTTCTACCATCCGTCACCTCTATCCCCTTAGGTACTGAGGAACACCCCTGTTGATTTCCTTTGGTAGAAATATAAAACTCCAGAAACTGCGTGCTGCGCTTTATTCCTATTCCTTTAGAATTTCGATATACACTGACTAACTTATTTACAGTTTTATAGTTAAGTAAACAAAAGATAAATGTCATACGAGTGAATGTTACAATAGATTGGATATTTTACGTAGAGTAGTTAAGTTGTTTTCAGATAACAGTATGTACACAAACAACTAAACAAGTAGTTAACATAAACATCCCCCTTTCTTTGGGTTTTGACAAAAATAAGAAACTAACAAATTGATACAACATAAAATAAGGAACAAGTAGGATACATTGTAAACATTAAAATATAAAAACAATAAATTATTCCCCCTCATCTTTTCTTGCAGACGAGCTGATCTCCTTGGCAATTTAGGCATGTCGCAAATAGGATGATAGCTTGTTTGTTCATCATTAACGTTGGTTTTCCCTCAATTTACTAGTTTTCTTCTTCCATTTCTGGTATTGCCGATGAATCCTGTGTAGTTGGACGGATATGAATTCTATTTCTTCTATAAAATTCCTCCTTCCTTTCCTTCAATTATATAGGATCGGTTTCCTTGTGCATGGCTAATGAGCCCTTTTTCCCAACCCTTCTTGTCTGGATTTTGATAATAAACAGGTTGCCCCTCGTTTAATGGTGTCATATCTCTTGCAGTTTTATCATAATATTTCTTTATGGATTCTTCTCCGGGTTTCTCTTTTTTGAGAAACTGGATTGTCATAGTTCATATTTCAGGAATTATCGACCGTAATTTACGTCCAAACATCCAATCTGAGCTGGACTTAAATTAGAGTCTTTGACGTGGTGTATTCTCAGCTCTAGTAACGCCAAATATTGATCTTTACCATCTGCATGCGTCTTCTTCATCATATTTTTTACTATTTTAACTGCCGCTTCAGCCTTCCCATTTCCTTGAGGATGTCCCGGAGATGACATCCTGTGCTCTATTCCCCACTCTTTAACAAAAACTTTAAACTGAAACGAGCTGAATTGCGGTCCTCCATCGGACACTAATTGTGTAGGAATACCGTATCTAGCAAACATCTTCTTGATTATCGCTATCACATGATTTGAAGTTGTTGACGTTAGAAACTCTACTTCAGTGAATGAGGAATAATAATCAACAATGACTAGATGATTTCTTCCAACAATCTCAAACAAATCTAATCCAATTTTATTCCAGGGTCTGCCTCCGTCATCAACATCCATCAACGATTCCTTCTGGTTTCGAGGTTTATACTGCTGGCAAATGTCACATGAATTGACCATTTGCTTTATTTCTTTCGACATCCCTGGCCAGAATATTGCATCTCTTGCTCGTCGCATCATGCGATCGTAACCAAGATGAGCTACATGAAGTTTCATTTTGATGGAATTTCGTAGTTTACTCAGGAATCAGTATACGAGTTTTCCCCTTTAGAATGATGCCGTCTTGATAACTCCATGGAATCTCTAAAATCGAAGTAAGGCTTTAATACTTCCGGAATTTTGTCTTTGCGATCTGGCCATCCTTCCTTGATTACAGATAATAATTCTTGCAGCTCTCGGTCGTTTGTGGTGGCGTCTCTTACTTCCTTTAAAATTGAATCGGGTA
Source organism: Macrobrachium nipponense (assembly GCF_015104395.2). Taxonomy (NCBI): domain Eukaryota; kingdom Metazoa; phylum Arthropoda; class Malacostraca; order Decapoda; family Palaemonidae; genus Macrobrachium; species Macrobrachium nipponense. The sequence goes on from NC_087200.1 coordinate 212,382,131, forward strand.
ATTTTTCAGTGAATCTATCATCCTTACCAATGTGTCTCTATTTTCCTCTTTGGGGCAGGCCCTGCTAAGGGTATCGGCTAACAATAGGCTTTTTCCGCTTTTGTACTGATATTCGACGTCGTACCGGTTCAACCTCATCATTAAAACTTGTAAACGCATTGGAGCTTGACTTAATGGCTTTTCGAGGATTGAAGAAAGAGGCTTATGGTCATTATGAACAATAACACGTCGCCCAAAAGTATATTGGTCAAATCGCTCTTAAACCAAAAACCACAGCAAGAACTTCCTTTTCAATCTGAGCCCAGTTACGTTCGTTTCTCAGCTAAGGTCCTTGATGCGTATTCTATTGGACGTCCTTCCTGCATAATGACTGCACCAATACCATCCTTGCTGCTGTCAACCTGCAATACAAGCTCCTTACTTTGATCAAAATAAGCTAGAACTGGTGTACAGGTGACCTTTTCTTTGATCACTGAGAAAGCGCGAGTGCACTCATCATTCCATTCAAACTTTGAGTTCTTTTCCTTGTCAGCTCTCGGATAGGTTCTAAATCATCAGCCAGATTGGGTAAAAACCTTGAGAGATATTGCACCATTCCACAAAACCTCGAATTCCTGAAATATCGGTAGGGGCAGGCATTTCTTTAATGGCCTTTTACCTTATTTTCATCAACCGTCACACCGATGTGTTAAACGATGTCCCATGAACGCGATTTCCTTTTTTCTATAAACAGATTTTTCTTCATTTAGTTTGATCTTTTTTTCTTGACAACGCTTCTGTAGTGACTGAAGATTTTGTTCGTGATCACGCATTGCGTCGTGTTCCTCATTTCCAAAACCAACGACCACAATATATCAGCTACACCAGTATACACCCCGAAGCCCCCTCCAATGCCTCATTTAATTTTCGCTGAAATATTTCACTGCCTCACCTTCAGCCCGAAAGGTAGACGAGCCCATCGATCTACCAAAGGGGGTAATCATTGTTGTTTTAACTTGCTGGATTCTCATCCAGTCGATATGCAAAAAGCCTCTTGAACATCCAGTTTGCTAAATATCTTGGCAATTGTTTAGACTTGGCAGTATATCCTCCAAAATTGGTAATTTGTAATATTCCCTTTTAAGAGCTTTGTTGAGTGGCTGAGGATCGATACATATTCTTAACTTTCCATTTGTTTTTTGAACGACTGCCATTTGACTAACCCAGTCAGTTGGTTCAGTCTCCGGAATTAAAACTCTCTTTTCACAAGAGAGTGTAACTCTTTTGAACCTTTGATTTTAATGCAATGGGTAAACGTCGGCACGGTTATAGTCTTGCTGGTAATGTAGAATCTACATTAAGTTTAACCTCTCCAAGGTCACCAAGGTCGCTCATCTCATGGTCTATGTCAATTTTTGATACAAATGCTTTACCATTGACAAACACGAATCCCATCTCTTGACATGTCGTGACCCAAGTAAACACATTAGGTCATTTGAAACCCCAATGAAGGTTACACTTCTAATTTCATCATTTTTGGGGTTCTTCACATTCAATGTGTTCTCGCGTCCTCGCCAATGGCGAAAGTTTGGATTTATTCCACATGGCGAGTTTCACAGAAGTTGGTCGCACTTGATCCCTTTTGACATACCTTTGACATATTGCATTCACGTCAGCACCCGTATCCAAATGAAATCTACCTCGGCATGTTTACAATCAACAATGCAGTTAATCTATTTGAATTTTTCATTGCAACCGGTGCCATCCACATGTAATGATCGTAGCCTTCATCTGCCTCGTTCGTTCTTCTTTAACAATTT
>NC_087200.1:212388929-212401429 GCF_015104395.2 Macrobrachium nipponense
GACACCGGAGGCAAACAGGGGGCTGATCTTATCCTTGACTTGGAAGAGTGAGCCGATAGTTCGGGGGTTTATGGGAATTAGTTTCAAATTAAGGGCAGGCAATTGCTCATGAATAGGGTGATGCATTTTCAAATTCCTAAATTTATTATTATGGAGAAAGGGAAATCTAGCAAACATACGGAGCTTGGGGACACTATGGACTATTGGAGGTGGATTGAACTTCAGATTAAGTAGCCTATTAAGGGATCTATGAAAAAGTTGCTGGAGGGAAATAATTATCCTTAAAGTAATCAGCAAGGAAAGTCACTTCAGTATGAAAGGTAGACCAGCTTGATGTCAGATTAATGGTCTCTATGGAGGAGAGTTGACACGGAATTCATTTTAAAGTTAAAAAAACATGAACTATAAAAATTGGTCCCCAGGCCAGTAAAGGTGCTCTTTCTATAAATACCAGTATGAAAGCCAGACTCGTCCTTGGATATCCTCACATCAAGGAACGGAAGTGAATTCTGTGTTTCTGTTTCAACCGTAAATCTAATGTTATGGTGTTGGTTGTTTAAATACTCAAGAAAGGTATCAGCATGGTAATTACATCTGAACAAGGCGAAAGTGTCATCTATGTAGCGTCTATAAAAGAGTGGGCGGAAATTAGGTGGGCATACATCTAGAGCTCGCTCCTCCAGGGAGCACATAAATATGTTTAGCAAAAGTAGGACCCCAGAGGGCTTCCCATGGCCATCCCCTCAGTCTGCTAAAAACCGTATTATTTAAAAAACAAAGGGCGTATCCAGCACGGCTAATTCTAAAAGCAACTTGAATTGAGTTCTATTAAAATTGTTGAACAAGCAATCGTCAGTGGGAAATAGCCTGTCTAAAATGAGTGATAGTCTAAAAACAACAACGGGAACATTTGTAAAACAGAGATTCCACGTCAAAGCTCGCCATGTACAGATCTGAGTCCTGCGTAATAATGTCATCTTTAAAGGAGGCCGAGTTTATTAATGTGTATTTATTGTGAGTCAGTGGTTGGAGTAAAGGGACAAGAAATTTGGCGAGTTTATAGCTAGCAGTGTTAATGGAAGAAAGGATAGTCTCAAAGGAATTCCTTCTTTGTGAATCTTTGGCAGTCCGTACCATAAGTCCATATGTAGATCCTGTTACAAAAAGGTCCTGATACGTATTTTCATCTATTGCTTTGGTTGTTTTAGGGTTCTAAGAAATCTTTGATTTTATCTTCGGGTTTAGTAATATTGTAAAGGTCTGGGTCACCAACTTTGGTAAATTTTGAAGAGTCGTTTAAAATGTCATTCATTTTTTGTATGTAGTCATGTCTGTCAAGGATAACTGTACCTTTACCTTTGTCCTGGACGAGTAATTATTACATTTTCATCTTTGGCTAGGTTTTTCAAAATGTCATAATCATTCTTGGTAAAAAAAAGGAGACCATCTAGTTTTAAGATTATTAAAAGAGCTGTGGGCGAGGGCTGAGAATTGTGATCTTAAAAAACTCTATATTTTGCAAAAGGGAAGTTTAATTATTCTCTGAAAAAGTATCTCGAGAGGTAAAAAGAATTGCTGATAATTTGGGCGATAGTTGGGGAGGCAAAAGTCTAACCAACCCTAAGGACAGTAAGAATTCCTCTCTCTTCGAAAGTATTCGTTTGGAAAAATTGAACACGGAATTAATTTTATTATTAAATAAAGGAACGGTAATGCCTAAAATTTCGAAGTTTTGTGAAATGTCTATCTTCAACGGTCTGAACAAAGGAGGAAATAGCCTTATTAAATAAATGGTTAAAAATGATAGAGTCCAATAATGTCAGCGAATTGAGTACACCAGTCCTGAATCTCGTCATTTGGTCATGTGCGCGATGAAGTTCCTTGGTCTTTGAACGTATTTCCAGCTCAAGGAGGTTCCTAGTAGCATCAGTGTAAAACTCAGAGCTGTACAGGGAGGCTTTGTAAACTTTGAACTTTATAAAACTTAGGACTATATTATTGAATTGACAATATCTCAAAAGTTGAGGTCGAGGTTGATTTTGTTGTATTTCTTGGTGTGTTTCTCCAAGGAACGGCAGTTGGCTAAAAGCTGTGGATCGTATCTCGTTCGTATTAGCGAGTGGAAATCCTCCACTCCTCGGGAACGAAGGCGGAGGAGAAACAGGGCGGCAAAGAGGAAGCTTGCGAAAGTCATGGTGCCAGCGAATCGTAGTCCAGAAGGTCAATCCAGCATAGAAGTATGGAGACAGGAGCAATCACTCAGGGATAGACATATTGGAGTAGGGAGACGCGTTCTGTCTTTCATCCATTTATTTGCGCCGACGTTTCGTATCAGCTTGATACATTTTCCAGGCTGAAACGATTACACATCAATTGCGTATAAGTAAAAAGATACACACAATGTTTACCAACACCAAAATTAAAAACCTTTTAATAAATTAAGAATAAAAAAAACAGAGTAAAAAACAGAACACAGAATAAACAGTGAAAGGGCTAGGAGCGAATAACAGAGAAAACAAATTAGTTAAAAAAAAAAAATCAATAATAATAATAATAGAAAAATAAATATATAATAATAATAATGATAATAGAACGAACAAGACGCCTACCCACAGCGGTGCAGAAGGAGAAACTGACACGAAAAATTGTTATGGAAGGGAGTGTAACAAAACAACAGGTAATTAGGCAATAAACAGTTGGGTGGAAGACGATTGGTGGTTAAGAGGAAGGTACAGTTAGCTTGATTATTATTGATTCAAGGGTGGTTAGTTCGTCTATATGTCGGGTTCTTCCTACAATAATATTAAAATGACTGGCATCTATGTGTGTTTTGGCAACTTTTACTGTGATTTCTTATGTTAGATTGTTCTGGATTTGATTGTTCTGGATTTGATGCATTTTTAGGAAAAAAATGCATCACCCTATTCAATGAGCAATTGCCTGCCCTTAATTTGAAACTAATTCCATAAACCCCCGAAACTATCGGCTCACTCTTCCAAGTCAAGGATAAGATCAGCCCCCTGTTTGCCTCCGGTGTCGTTTATAAGTATAATTGTCCCAGATGTGATCTCGGCACTTACATCGGTTGCACCAGGAGGCTGCTAAAAGTCCGAATTTCCTCTCATCAGGGAATTAGCCATAGAACGTTGCGACTATCAAATCCAGAACAATCTAACATAAGAAATCACAGTAAAAGTTGCCACACATAGATGCCAGTCATTTTAATATTGTAGGAAGAACCCGACATATAGACGAACTACCACCCTTGAATCAATAATATCAAGCTAACTGTACCTTCTTCTTAACCAACCAATCGTCTTCCACCCACTGTTTATTGCCTAAGTTACCTGTTGTTTTTGTTTACACTCCCTTCCATAACAATTTTTCGTGTCAGTTCTCCTTCCGCTACCGCTGTGGTAGGCGTCTTGTTCGTTCTATTATCATTATTATTATTATTATATTTTTCTATTATTATTATTATTATTTTTTTTTATTTTTTTTTTTTAACTAATTTGTTTCTCTGTATTCGCTCCTAGCCCTTTCACTGTTATTCTGTGTTTCTGTTTTTACTCTGTTTTTATTCTTAATTTATTAAAAGGTTTTTAATTTTGGTGTTGGTAAACATTGTGTGTATCTTTTTACTTATACGCAATTGATGTGTAATCGTTTCAGCCTGGAAAATGTATCAAGCTGATACGAAACGTCGGCGCAAATAAATGGATGAAAGACAGAACGCGTCTCCCTACTCCAATATGTCTATCCCTGAGTGATTGCTCCTGTCTCCATACTTCTATGCTGGATTGACCTGCTGGACTACGATTCGCTGGCACCATGACTTTCGCAAGCTTCCTCTTTGCCGCCCTGTTTCTCCTCCGTCTTCGTTCCCGAGGAGTGGAGGATTTCCACTCGCTAATACGAACGAGATACGATCCACAGCTTTTAGCCAACTGCCGTTCCTTGGAGAAACACACCAAGAAATACAACAAAATCAACCTCGACCTCAACTTTTTGAGATATTGTCAATTCAATAATATAGTGCCTAAGTTTATAAAGTTCAAAGTTTACAAAGCCTCCCTGTACAGCTCTGAGTTTTACACTGATGCTACTAGGAACCTCCTTGAGCTGGAAATACGTTCAAAGACCAAGGAACTTCATCGCGCACATGACCAAATGACGAGATTCAGGACTGGTGTACTCAATTCGCTGACATTATTGGACTCTATCATTTTTAACCATTTATTTAATAAGGCTATTTCCTCCTTTGTTCAGACCGTTGAAGATAGACATTTCACAAAACTTCGAAATTTAGGCATTACCGTTCCTTTATTTAATAATAAAATTAATTCCGTGTTCAATTTTTCCAAACGAATACTTTCGAAGAGAGAGGAATTCCTACTGTCCTTAGGGTTAGACTTTTGCCTCCCCAACTATCGCCCAAATTATCAGCAATTCTTTTTACCTCTCGAGATACTTTTTCAGAGAATAATTAAACTTCCCTTTTGCAAAAATATAGAGTTTTTAAGATCACAATTCTCAGCCCTCGCCCACAGCTCTTTTAATAATCTTAAAACTAGATGGTCTCCTTTTTTTTACCAAGAATGATTATGACATTTTGAAAAACCTAGCCAAAGATGAAAATGTAATAATTACTCGTCCAGACAAAGGTTAAAGGTACAAGTATCCTTGACAGACATGACTACATACAAAAAATGAATGACATTTTAAACGACTCTTCAAAATTTACCAAAGTTGGTGACCCAGACCTTTACCAATATTACTAAACCCGAAGATAAAATCAAAAGATTTCTTAGAACCCTAAAACAAACCAAAGCAATAGATGAAAATACGTATCAGGACCTTTTTGTAACAGGATCTACATATGGACTTATGTACGGACTGCCAAAGATTCACAAAGAAGGAATTCCTTTGAGACCTATCCTTTCTTCCATTAACACTGCTAGCTATAACTCGCCAAATTTCTTGTCCCTTTACTCCAACCACTGACTCACAATAAATACACATTAATAAACTCGGCCTCCTTTAAAAGATGACATTATTACGCAGGACTCAGATCTGTACATGGCGAGCTTTGACGTGGAATCTCTGTTTACAAATGTTCCCGTTGTTGAGACTATCAACATCATTTTAGACAGGCTATTTCCCACTGACGATTGCTTGTTCAACAAATTTTAATAGAAACTCAATTCAAGTTGCTTTTAGAATTAGCCGTGCTGGATACGCCCTTTGTTTTTATAATACGGTTTTTAAGCAGACTGAGGGGATGGCCATGGGAAGCCCTCTGGGACCTAACTTTTTTCTAACATATTTATGTGCTCCCTGGAGGAGCGAGCTCTAGATGTATGCCCACCTAATTGCCGCCCACTCTTTTATAGACGCTACATAGATGACACTTTTCGCCTTGTTCAGATGTAATTACCATGCTGATACCTTTCTTGAGTATTTAAACAACCAACACCATAACATTAGATTTACGGTTGAAACAGAAACACAGAATTCACTTCCGTTCCTTGATGTGAGGATATCCAAGGACGAGTCTGGCTTTCATACTGGTATTTATAGAAAGAGCACCTTTACTGGCCTGGGGACCAATTTTTATAGTTCATGTTTTTTTAACTTTAAAATGAATTCCGTGTCAACTCTCCTCCATAGAGCCATTAATCTGACATCAAGCTGGTCTACCTTTCATACTGAAGTGACTTTCCTTGCTGATTACTTTAAGGATATTATTTCCCTCCAGCAATTTTTCATAGATCCCTTAATAGGCTACTTAATCTGAAGTTCAATCACCTCCAATAGTCCATAGTGTCCCCAAGCTCCGTATGTTTGCTAGATTTCCCTTTCTCCATAATAATAAATTTAGGAAAAATGCATCACCCTATTCAATGAGCAATTGCCTGCCCTTAATTTGAAACTAATTCCCATAAACCCCCGAACTATCGCTCACTCTTCCAAGTCAAGGATAGATCAGCCCCCTGTTTTGCCTCCGGTGTCGTTTATAAGTATAATTGTCCCAGATGTGATCTCGGCACTTACATCGGTTGCACAGGAGCTGCTAAAAGTCCCGAATTTCCTCTCATCAGGGTAATTAGCCATAGAACGGGTTGTCGACTATCAAATCCAGAACAATCTAACATAAGAAATCACAGTAAAAGTTGCCAAAACACACATAGTGCCAGTCATTTTAATATTGTAGGAAGAACCCGACATATAGACGAACTAACCAACCCCTTGAATCAATAATAATCAAGCTAACTGTACCTTCTCTTAACCACCAATCGTCTTCCACCCAAACTGTTTAGTGCCTAATTACCTGTTGTTTTGTTTACACTCCCTTCCATAACAATTTTTCGTGTCAGTTCTCCTTCCGCTACCGCTGTGGGTAGGCGTCTTGTTCGTTCTATTATCATTATTATTATTATTATTATATTTTTTTTCTATTATTATTATTATTGATTTTTTTTTTTTAACTAATTTTTTGTTTCTCTGTATTCGCTCCTAGCCCTTTCACTGTTATTCTGTGTTTCTGTTTTTACTCTGTTTTTATTCTTAATTTATTAAAAGGTTTTTAATTTTGGTGTTGGGTAAACATTGTGTGTATCTTTTTACTTATACGCAATTGATGTGTAATCGTTTCAGCCTGGAAAATGTATCAAGCTGATACGAAACGTCGGCGCAATAAATGGATGAAAGACAGAACGCGTCTCCCTACTCCAATATATGTATATATAATATATATATATATATATATAATATATATATATATATAGATATATACATATATACTATATATTATATATTATATATATATATATATATATATATATATATATATATATATATATATACTATATATATATATATATATTTATATATATATATATATATATATATATATATATATATATATATATATATATATATATTATATATATATATATATATTTATATATATACTATTATATATATATATATATATATATATATAGTATAAGATTATAGACTTATATATTACCATATTCACTTTATCTTTTTATTTCCAGAGGCAGCTGCGAAGTCCCGGATATTCAGTAAGTACTTTCTTCATTGGTGTTATCAGCCCTTCCCTTGTGCTCTCTGCTCTTTGTTGTCGCTAATCGTAGTCGGTTGATTGTCATTTACCCTTTCGTCGTTTAGGATGCTATTAGCAGCCACCCGCACCTCCCGCCCCCTACCCGCGCCCACCAACCCCAATCCCACTCGTTATTACTCCTCTCCCCTGGACTTCCACAATAATGAATGCCATGTTAATTTCATGGGCCTTTTTCATTCATCGATATACTACAGTCCCTCTTCAACAACGTTCTTGTCTGTGTTACCTTCACCAAAAATTTCATAAAAGAAAAATTTATTCATTATTAATATATAGGTTTACTTTCTTACTTTTATTTTCATAAACCTTCCTTTTATCTTTTTCCAGGATGCCTTTGCCTTCTTTTTTCCTCGTACAATAATATAGTTTTCCACTTTTAATTTAATAAAAATCATTGAACCTGTCCCTTTAATGTGTTTCAAAGACAGATAGAGAGAGAGTGTGTGAGAGAGAGAGAGAGAGAGAGAGAGAGAGAGAGATCTACTTTCACAATTTGTTTGTCAAATTCCCTTAAGCTAATTGTTAAATTTACTTAATGGTTTGATCTTGTTGTTTTTCTAATTTGTTGAGTTTAATTTCACTTGCTCTACTTAAATTTTATTATTTTGCATATGCTTCTCTTATAAACTTCTCACTTTTTATAATTCCTCTTCATTAATAATGCAGAATCCACATTGATATATTCTATAAGTTTCCTTCTCTTTTTTCTTCTAACTACCAATAACTCAGTTATATTTCTCTGATTCTGTTTTTCCTGTAATAAATTCCATATATTTAATTGTTCATGCTTCAAGGACTGCAACTGGGAACTGATTTCAATACTCTCTCACTCTCTCTCTCTCTCTCTCTCTCTCTCTCTCTCTCTCTCTCTCTCTCTCTCTCATGAATCATAATCAAATAAATAATCAATCAAGTAATAAAATCCAAAATAAGAAAGAAAAAAATAAAGAGAGAATAAAGAATATCAGGTAAAAGAAAAAAGTAAGCCATCAACGAGATATGCAGAGATGTCAGCAAAAAATTTCAAAGCATCAGCTCCAAATTCTACTCAAGAGATAATAAAACTGTATTTATTATGCAAGAGGATATTGCAGAAACGGAGAATATTGCAGATTCAGACACAAAATGAATAATTATAATGAAGGAAGATCAATATTATGGAAAAGTTGGATTTTTTAACGTCAGAATTTCTGGAAATGAAAAAAAGAACAACATACCAAAACAGGAAATTTAAATCGTATGAAAAAAAATTTGCGTCTGATAACTTAATTACCACTGTAACAAATTTAAAAAACTATAATCTTTACTGAGTTTACCATAGCGATTTTCTAACCCTCAACATTAATACCGAAAAACGCCACAGAAAACGTGTTGTTTTTCCTATTTCCTGGATTTACACAAACAAAATCCGTTAATAGTATGTCAATTCCAAATGTCATGAAGGTCACGTATTGCTGTATAGGTAGTTAGGGTGCTACAAGGAAGATACATATGCATGTACCCTATTTGTATCCTGAAGGTCTGATGCCAGCTCATTTGACCGGTGGGAAATGAAACCTGGGGGAGGTAGTCTCTCTCAAAGGAACCACCATCACCAGGACGAGAGAGACCATTATCACGAGGGTTAAAAACTGAGTCAACATGACGAACCTGTACTTCATATTTGAAGTAAATGACTTTCTTTTGTATGAAATTTAAATTTGTACATACACACTACTTATTTATATATGATTTATTGTTGACTAAATAAGATTAAAAACAGCTGGCAATAATAACCACTTTTAACCATAGCAGAAGACGCTATTCTGCTTTATAGAACGGTTTAAAATGACTTAGTGGCTAAGGCATCAATATTCTACACAAAATAACAGACTACATCGACCAAGGATTCCTGGAAGAGGAGGAACCTATATTCTGCCTCCCATTCAAACTATGACGAGAATTCGACTTGGAGAACCAGTATTTCGGTCACAACTATTCTATACAAGTACGTCTTAACTGCTTTGTCTCTGGAGAATTTATTTGGGTTGGGAACTTATAGAATATTTAATGGATATATTAACTCATCACCAGATTTGAAGGAATGTGTATAAGAACTTGAGAGAGAGAGAGAGAGAGAGAGAGAGAGCAGAGAGAGAGAGAGAGAGATTTTGATAACATTTCATTGTAATGTTAACTAATTCACTAAAGTTAAACATAAAATCCCCTCCCCTCCTTTCATTCAGTAGGAGATAGCGGACACCTGCAACTTCTGAGCCCCGCCAGGCAGGACATTTAAATCGCGTCTCCGGTTCACTGTAAAGGGGCTCTTGATCAGCGGGCGTTTACCGGCCGTCTTCATGTGCTTTAGGCACGAAAAAAAAAATAAACTGATTTCAGCGGATATAAATATATTACTTATTTTATATTCTTTAGTCTCTATCTTATAATGTTTATGCGCCAGGACACTGAAATCGAGCCTGAGATTCACTGCAACATATTTCTACACCGGTATCGAGAAATCTTCTAAAGCAAAAGAGGAAAAGCATAAAAATACCAAAAGGAAAATGGATCCATACATTGGCGCCTTTTATCTTTCTTTTCGTAAGAACAAAGCAAGTGTTTTTTTTATTAGTTTTTCCTGTGCACTAACAGCAGGTACCTTTCCCAGAGAATTGCGGGATTTATAAAAATAAATCGGTTCAGAGAAATCGAAAGAGAACAATGAACTTGCTTGTGAATAAAAGGGTAGATAACTCTAGTTGCAAATGGAGACACACACACACACACTCTCTCTCTCTCTCTCTCCCACTAATCCGCCTGGGGATTCATGAACCTATTATGGGTGAGGAGAATATCAATGGCTTTGCCTGGGACGCAGTTTTCATGTTTCCTAAAGTTCATAGTTGGATTCGATTCCATGACTGGGAGATGCAATGGTTATATTGCGCTTTTAAGATAGGCCTTTTCTTAAGTATTTTGTAAACACTTTGTGATGCACCGTCAACAATTACGTAGTTGTAAAGCAATTGGGTGGTCGTCTGCATATTGAGGTGTGGTGGTCATCAACGGGGAATTGTCTTCATCCTTTTATTGCACTTTGGGATTCTATTTCTCGCTATCACTCATCTTTGAGAACAACTGCTTGCAACTAAATGTGATGTATTTTCCTTACCAGATATATCTGAAACAGTCAATTTACTTAATAAACAGGTCCAAGGAAAAAGTTCTGATCTCATATCCAGCAAAGGTGCCATTATCGCTTTTCTAAGAAAACTACAGCTGTACAAGATTAGTATTAGAAAACCTACATTTGAACAATATTCTTGTTTGGCCTCGATTAGCAGCGATGATGACCTTGCATTGTATGTAGAATATTTGAAAAATCTGAATGAAAATATGCAAGCTCGGTTTGGTGACCTACTTCATGAAGGATATACCAACTTGGGTGGGAATTCCTTTTGAAGTTAATGCTGCAAATGTAGACATTTCTTTACAGGAGACCAAAGTGATGAAATATTGCACGCAAAATTCAAAGCTGGGAAGCATAATATTTGGAAAAATTAATGACGCTGCTGGAAAGTACCCACTACTCTGGGATAAAACTCAGCTCTGCGTTATAGCTTTTCCATCAACTTATTTGGTTGAAACAAAATTTAGTCGTATTTTTCACTTACTATCAAAGCCTCGTAATAGTCTTGACGTTATGATAAAGGGTGACCTTCGACTCTCATTGGCATTAGCGAAGCCCGCCCCACCCCACCCGGCACCCCCCCCCCCCAAAAAAAATTGTTAAGAATCATCAACCAAATTAAATAAATCTGCATTTTTTCTTAATTTTTCATTTACCTTAAAATGGTTTAGTATGAATTATTTACTTGTGTACTACATAACTACTCTATAGAATTCAGTTGTTAATAAGTTTATTTGCATTCAATTATTTTCCCCTCAAAATGCAGCATAATCATCTCCTAATTATTTTAATTTTTCATGCAGTCTCTTTACTCTTTTATTATTTGAAAATAGAATAAGCTTATTTTTGTCCGTGGAATGGCTATGGGGGTCCCCCAAAAGAAAAAAGAAAAATAAAATAATAAAATAAAATAAAACAAGAGGAAACGTTAAAAAACCCAAATTAAAGTGAAATTTTGAAGATTCTTTTTTTTTTTTTTAGATGGAGCCTTTCTGAACTAATGAAATTTTGGTCGTCATCCCATTCGGGCGGTGAAATCCGTCGTCTGAGATTCCTTACGAGAGAAAAGAAGTTCATGAGATTATTTCGTTACTGGTGAGTTAAGAAAGGAAGCCACAAAAGAACCTCAGGTGATTGAAAAGAACTCAGAGGCGAAAGATGCTTCATTTTATTATGATTTCGATTGAGCTACAAGGGAAACAACATGATTTGAAGGTAATTACAAAACATTTTGCGTAAAATAGGTAAATATGAAAATAAATAAAATAAAATTGTTATCCATAGTTAGTCATTTAGGTAATGCTTCACTTCCTTCTCAGGTGTGATTTTCCGTTTCACTAACACAAATCTCACAAATCTACAGGCATATAAGACACTCCAGTGATAAACATTCTAAACCTACAGCTAACTGTGATATCAAATGCATAAGGTTTTTCAAACTTTCAGTAAGCGAGTGAATAATAATTAATACTAACATACTATTCATTATTCAAAGCTTTTAGCTCATAGGATTCTAAACCCTCATAAGATCCGTTTGTTTTACTAGATAAAGAGATCTGCCATTAACACAAAAACGGCCAAATTCTTTTATCACCATTAAAGATAACATTCACGTCGCTAATTTCATCGAAATTCCACGGTCATCAGACTCAATTATGGCATAAACACACATTTATTAAAAACATAAAATAAAATTCTGAGTTAAATCTAAAATACCAACCGAACATTTATTAGAAGAGAGAAAGTTGTCTAACAACGTGAGATTATGACCAGTCACACGGCTGCGAAAATAAACCTTGCTATTCTAGTGGATCCCTCTGACAATGAAATGAATGAGATACTTTTAGGGGGACGAAGCTGAATGTTAACTTTAGCAAGAGACTATTTTTTAAAAATCTCTTTTGAGCGAAGTGAACTTTGCCAGGCATCGCTGCTCTTTTGTGCTGCCGTGTGTTACCTGATTCTCTTAATGGTTTCGGAGCCTCCCTGTAGTCCTGAGGTCACGATATGAATAGTTTATATGTATATGAAAGGGATTTCTAGATGTTTTGTTGTTCTGTCTGTCTGTCTGTCTGTTTATCTAGTCTAGGAGAACGTGAATGTTAAAACTGGAGCTGCAAAGGAGGACTGCAGGAAGAGAATTTATAATCATTTAGTTTTGATGAATTCATATCTGAC
>NC_087200.1:212411429-212413929 GCF_015104395.2 Macrobrachium nipponense
TATATATATATATATAATTAGATATATATATAATATATATATATATAATATATATATATCATATATTATATATCTAATAAAAGGAGCCCATTAAAAACACCAAAATCTAGAGAGAAAAGTACTATGATTTCAGAGACTGCTGTCTCTCTCTTAGGTATATGAATGAGAAAAGTTACAGAAAAGTTGGTATTTTATACAAGAGATTCGTCACAAGTAAGCCCTTTAGGTCCACCCCCGCTGATACTCTTCCTTTAATCTTCTTAAGCGTTGGTTGAATGAACACTGCGTCGACGATGGTCTGATGTCCAATTCCCTTTTGGAGATGTTCATTACCTGCTTCTCTTTTATTAAGGCCGATTCCATCATTTTTGACTCCTTGTACCGGCAGTTGCTGCTATAAATTACACGTGACATATTCCAGTTTATTCTATGGTTATGTTCATTTATATGATTGAAAATAGCCGAGTTCATGTTGTCCAGTACCTAACTGAACGTTTGTGTTGTATTAATCTCTGGACGTGATTTTACCTGTAAATCCGATGTAAGATTGGTTCACAGTCCTGGCATGGGATCTCATATACCCCAGAGTCTTTGGGCGATGTCTTGTGGTTGGACGTTAATCAGGGATTTTGGCAATGATATAATATATATATATATTATATATTAGATATATATATATATATATATATATATATAGATATATATATATACTATATATACAGAGAATTGTCGGCTTCCCGGGCACGAACCCTGGAAACCAAAACAACTAATGGCGACAGTGAAGCTTTAAACCACCCCACACCGCAAGAGGCTATAAGTTTATGCCGCCTCTCACCTCCAAATACCTGTCGGCACTTCAGGTATTCGTCCTGGATTTGTTGGTTTCGAGGTTCGCGCAGGAGCAATAATTCTCTATTGCCTAAAAAATTCCCCTGCGGTAAGTATATATGAAGATATATTAATTCGAGGTAGAGCGAATTAGATATTAAAAAAAAAACTTCAGGAATATTAAACGAAATAGGCCATTATTATTCAAGAATAACGAACTAAAGTTAAAATATTTACGATATATTAATAATATTTGTCATAAACAGAGAATAGAAAGATTACCCCCCTACTCACTGCACAGAAATTGATGTGCCAAAAGAGGTCATAAACTAATAATACCAAATTATCTGAAATTTTATGGGAATGCTTAAGGTATCAAGGACTAGTGTGGTAATATGAATAGAAATGTCAATGAACGGATGACTGGAGACATGTAAGGATTAATAGAGTTTTCAATGAAAAACTACTTTAAATTATGAATAATTTTCAGTTTGAAAAATACTTATCGTTACCCAATAATTCACTCTGAAAGAGTTGGACTAATAATATGCCGGCAAATTTTATTTTATTCTTCATGAGTGCTGAAAAATTACAGTTCATTAATTTGGCATCATTAGAGGATTAAGAAAAACTGATTTGATAGTCGGGAGCGTTTATGCTATGATCTGGATATTATGCAAACTTCGACGTAACTGTTATAATCGTCATAGGCAGGCTAGCAAGCTGCTTTGTATCCAGTTCGAACGCAGGATTGAATTTGGCCATCGAACAAAACTGTAGGTTAATACTGATTGGGTTTCTGATGCACGTTGCCTTTTGCCACGGAAATTGCTGTCTGTTTGCAATTCCGTAGATAGAGTAATTACTCATTATTGGCGAACTTTGTCTAGCAACATTGACGTATTGGTTGAGGCATTGCATTTATAGCAATTTTTGTTGCATATTCTGATTAGAAGGTCAGATACAGCATTTATCCAGCTTGAAGCTAAAGTTTATTACTAAGAGAAAAAGTCCCTTACCCATTTTGGAAATTTTTCCTGTTTATCTATTATTACTTAATTTTTTATATCACAGTCATCTTATTCGAGGGATAGTTTTTTTAATGGTGAGTGGTTTGGGTTGCACCCCCTCCTTAGGAGTCCATCACATGTTTGCTATATGCGCTGTTTCCAGGAGCACACTTTCTGCATGAAGTCTAGAGCTACTTCAGCATCTAATTTTCACGGATCTTTGGATCTGTGCCTAATTGTCAGAAGATGAACCCTATTACATGGGGCAATTCCACAGGGGCCATTGACCATAGAGAGAGGGCGATAATGTTTGACTCTCACAGTTTTTTTTTTTGTTTTTTAAAAAAAATTTTGATTCATATCGTAATTCTTATTTAATAGATTTTTTTTACACAAATGCTTTACTCTTTTATCTACAATAGTATCTTCATAATGGATGAATAAGTATATATAGTCACAAAAAAAACCATTATTAAATATCAAAAGCCAGTAATATAACTACGGAACAAGACGTAAAGACAAACACATTCACAGATATATTTCTATTCCAGGAAAGGGGGGTTGGGATTGTGGAATAAAAAAACAGTTCAGGGACATTGACATTTCCGTTTATAGACTCTGACATTTACAAGGACTAATAAGGCAGCCGACCTAAATCCGAT
>NC_087200.1:212421429-212444156 GCF_015104395.2 Macrobrachium nipponense
GACAAAATCTAGACACCATTATTGCTAGCATGGAAACCGCTGCAAGTTGAGAAGTTGAACTGGAAAGTGGTTTTTTCAAAAGACACTGTAAAGAACTTGATTAAATCACTGTATCATTACAGTTCACGCGAAAAAAGGATGTTAGCAGAAGCCCCATTATGAAACTGGACGAATATGTAAGTATGCAACTATACATACATATAATATATATATATATATATATATATAATATATATATATATATATATATTATATATATATATATAAATATATATATATATATATATATATATAATAGTATATATATATATATATATATATATACTATAATAATATATATATATATAATATATTATATATATATAGAGAGAGAGAGAGAGAGAGAGAGATACTAATGAGAATGAGAGAGGGAGAGAAGAGAGAGAGGAGAGAGAGAAAAAAAAATATTTTAATAATTAATAATACAAACTGCCCTAAAAATTATATTTGTATCTGTTTTATTTTCATAGTTAACAAATCCCTCAAATTTGTTCCGTATATCACCAGGGCATTTTTAAAAAAAGTCTACCATTTTATTTTTTATTTTTATTTTCACCAACTTTCTCACTTATATTTCTAACATTCATTTCGCTACAATGATAATAAAGTCCAGTTCACTCGGAAATAAAAAAAGAATATATATGTAATACAATCACTTTAACTTGTAATTTTGTAAGGCAACTAACAAGTAGCGAATAACCAGGGAGATGGAGACTTAAATATAAGTTACTGGAATAATATTTTCTTTTTGCATTCTCTGCCACTGAAATAAATAAGACCAATTTAATAAAGACTCAAGGTACTCGGTTAGATATTTTTGTAAGTTATTTGTCAGAGTAGAATAAGATTTTCTAATTACTATATGAATCTTTAAGGATACGCCAACATAAATGCAAAGAGATACATAAACATAAAATTATATCGGATTTCAATAAGTAAAAAATATCATAAGATATTAAACATAGGCAGCACTACTTAAAACACCAATCAAACAAACACCAGGTTTCAAAAATATCTTTACTTATTTTTTTTATTGTTTCGATTACTAAATGAGCGCCTTCGCGTGAGGAGATAATGCCATTAAAAGAGAAGCCAATTTTATTCTCAAGTACATTTTAATTAGGTATTTAATTAATCATCTTCCAATGCTGCATAAATAACCCTTTTAAGTAAATGTAAAACAGACGATTAACGTAGGAATGAGCATAAATCCCCCCCCCCCGAACGAATTGTTAAGGAAAGAGTTACTTGGTTTCTGTCATGAGCTGTCAACCGTTCCAAGCTGATCATTGAACCGGTTGGTTATGTTTCCCCCGGGGAGGGTAGTGCAGCACTTTGCAGGCCCATATTTTTCATTCCTTTTTTTTTTTTCTTTTCTTTATTAGAAAAATACATCAAATCAAATTTACAGATATGCTAAGGCTTACATAACTGGCCATTTATAAAATGTTCATCTTATAACATTTACTTTTATTTAATAACAATTTTCTAACCTTAAAACGCGATGGACGTATTTTACGTCCCCCCCCCCCCGAGATAAATTGTCTGTCGGGTGACAAACTGTTGCTATTTGGTTTTATAGGATTAATAAATGTATGTGCGAGGTTCCTATAGTGAGAATTCCCTATCCTTTTATTTGCCACAAATAAATGGCCATCAATTCTACCATTAAGATAGGTGTAAAGTCCGTTTTGAAAGTACAAAAATACATTTTTTGAAAGCATTACGTGCAATAACTGGATTCTCAGAATATAAAATAAGTCTATTTAGGTTCCAAATTAGGCCGTAAAGACTACATTTCACCTAAGTTAGTGTTATTGTGCCAAATGAGAGCCTCTTCAAACGCCGAATCTGCATTGTACCCCGGAGCAGTAATCTTTCGAAAACATTATATTCTCTCGATACATCCTAAGAGCAAGTCACTTGATTAATTCGAGATTAAGGAAGCCGCACATTTATCTTTCATAGATTACTTTTGCACGTCATTAAGGCTTTTTACGAGATTCTTTTATGCTGTGAGTATCAATTTGTAGTCTAGGAGGTTAATAAAACACAGGCATAGAGTAGCTTGTCTATATAAAGAAGATGGATGGAGGCAAATGGTTCCTCTGGAGATTTCAACGCCTTCAGTCTTGAAATTTGTTTGGCTTTTTAGTCTTTCACAGGTATGCAGGTCATTGGGACAGGCTCTTGGCAATGGAGGATGGGGGATGGAGGTCTTCTCCCAGTGTGATCAGCTACATTCCTTTATCTTTTTTCTCATTTCTTGGATATTTCTCCGTGTTAGGTTTAGGTTAAGGGTTTAGGTTTAGAATTTACTGACTAAAACAAGTGGATGTAATAATAAATACCAGCACAAACATTTCACGATTGGTAAACCAATAAGCATCCCACCTTTGTAGATTCCACTAAGTATAGAAATACCAACTCCAATTGTATGTGCTCTCTCTCTATCTATGCTTCTCTTACCTCTCTCTCTCTCTCTCTCTCTCTCCTCTATCCTCTCTCTCTCTCTCTCTCTTTATCTGCACTTATGTTTAATAAACATATGAAAATTATATTTTTAACGTTCTCTCTCTCTCCTCTCTCTCTTCTCTCTCCCTATACACATGATTTACCACTTCAAAATAAGTATATTGATGTTTTTGGACACAGTTCTTTTTGAATCATGAAATCAAGAGAAATTATTAAAAGCCAACCAAAAAAGGATTCAAAACACTTGTACTCCCAAGGATTCGTTTCGAAATCTCGGTTCAGTTTTTTTTGAATTAAAACTCTCTTTTTTATTGTCTTAGATATCCTTACGTCACATAAGGGCGAAGATATATCGCGTTTTATCGCTTCCTAATGTTTCGTTTATGTGCCTTGAATCATGTTTTGATGTTTGTAAAAGTTTAATGACTTAGAATTGTGAGACCCAAAGGAGTAATAATAATAATAATAATAATTAATAATAATAATACTAATAATCATAATAATAATAATAATAAGCCACTTTCAACAAGCTGGGAATACAATACAGTGATATAACAGTCAACACCACACCTCTCTCTCTCTCTCTCTCTCTACTCTCTCTCTCTCTCTCTCTCTCTCACTGTCCAGCCGCAACAAGATCAACTAAAAGGCAACCAGATCCCTCCCTGGCGGTCACGTATCGGTGGCGAAGTCCATCGTAAAAAGGAAGTGGAAACAGCCAGGAAAGGGACTAACAAATTCCATTCCCAAAACGGTAAGAAAGTTTTCTAAAAACACCCCATTTGGGATTCTTTATGAGCTGTTATGCTCGCTCCCTGTTTTCACAAAATAGCCCTTGATATTAATTTTCTTCTTTTACCTTTTCTCTTCATCTTTCTATAGGAAACGCAGTGGCGTCGCTTACACCTCCGCGTGGTGCACTGTAGGCGTTTTCTGCAAGGGTGTTTGCAGGAGCATGTCAGCTCGTAGTGCATCCACTTGTTTAACTTTTTACTTGACCTTAATCCTTCTTCTCTCCTCAGTCTTCTGTCCAACACTCTAGCTGTTTACTTCTTCTAGTTTCACCTTTAGTTTCAAACCACCCAGCTCCTGATTTCTTTCTCCGTTTAAGATTTTTAATGGTCAAAAGTGCATAGTGTTGGGGGTCTTGGTTTAGCACCCTAAATTCATAAATAATCAATCCTCTCGCTGGTTGGACCTCCGTTTTATTATTTACCCTAACTACTAATCTCTGTTATGCGGCGCTTTTGATTGCCTTTGTAACGAATCTGCATAGCCTTAACCTTCTGGTGTATAATGTCTATTCAAGGATTATCATCTCTCGCGGTATAAGGCGGGCGATGGTGCTGATAATGATGATGGCATTGTAATGTGTAACCTTCAGAACATACCATGGTTTACAGCTGCCGAAACAATTCTAAACCTATTTTGGTTTTCATTAAAGTTTATATTTTTTTATGATTTATTGCATTGATAGAGGTGCGACGTTCTGTTGAAGAGTTTTGTGCGCGTTCATAAAAATTTATGTTCTGGAAATGTACCTATTATTATATGAAGTTGTGAGAACCTTTGTAATGTGCTACTATTTCACATCAGGACATTAGTCGATGTTTAATATTAGAAAGGAACCCATGCCTTAAACATTTTTTAAACATAAAATTAGAAATCCTGATTTATGTACAAGTTCTGAATTAGAATTATTGAAAGACAAGAGTAATATGATGGCAGACATTCATGAACTATCAAATACATAAAACAAGAAGAGGGACATGACGTCACCTTTCCCATCTAATTAAAAGATATAATTTATACTGCACTTTACAATCTTAAAGTAATGGCTGGCCCTGATTCTCTTCTCTCTCTCTCTCTCTCTCTCTCTCTCTCTCTCTCTCTCTCGCTCTCTCTCTCTCCAGCGTCTCAAACCTGCTGAGTGAGATAAAGCAGTTTATCACCAGAAGCATGAAACGATCTGCCATTTCAATTTATGAACGGATGTTTTTTTCAGGAGATAATCAGAGAGAGTTTAATGGGTTTTCGCCTCCTCTCTCTTTTCCTCATCAACCAACTTCTTTACTCTACTTCTCTAGAAAGTTCGTTCTTAGTTCTTCCTCGGGTGGTTTATGAGGTTTTATCGCTCAGCTGTGTGGTTTACCCCCCCCCTTGTTTGCGTTGTTAAGCTGCAGAGGTCATTAGATGGTCTTATAACTCACATAAACTTTATTTAAATTACGAAATTATTTATGAAATTGGGGTTAGGCCTACCACTGGGAACACTTTCGGCCCCACAAACGTTCTAAAGGGAATTCGAGTGGTTGGGCCAGCAAGAGAAAGAGACAGAAAATAATGGAGATGAAGCAGAATGATCTAAAGAAGGAGCTAAAGAGGTTCGGCAGCAAGGACCGAAGAAAGGAATCGGAA
The DNA here is from genome assembly GCF_015104395.2 of Macrobrachium nipponense. NCBI lineage: Eukaryota > Metazoa > Arthropoda > Malacostraca > Decapoda > Palaemonidae > Macrobrachium > Macrobrachium nipponense. The sequence goes on from NC_087200.1 coordinate 212,426,362, forward strand.
TGAAGTAAAGTTGAGTTCTAAAAACGTGGCTGCAACTAGGGTACAAAGCGACGCTCAAACCCGCCTCTTGTAAAGCCTACAGTGCACCACAGGGGGAGCTTAAAGACATGGCTCCCTTTATCTAGAATGAAATGTTTTGTCCACAATTCGTATACTCTTATCTTCAGTTTCATTTCACTTAAGCAGCTATAGAAGGGGGAAAGCACCTAATGGAATCTCCCTCTTATGTGCTAACCTTCTTTTGTTAGACTGTTTTATCAGATTGTCTACATAAGACATCTTATGATGCTATGGGACACTTCGGATGGAGTTTGATTTGTTTTGAAGACGAAACTATATAAATGTTTTTAGCAAGACGCCAATAAATTCCTGGGAGAGATATATATGATAAATAGCATAAAAGGAAGTAATAAAATATTCAAATTGAGCCTTCATAAGGGGGACGTTTTGAAGAACGTTAATGCTCTAAAGAAAGTAACAAAGTTCGTTCTGCGTAAAAAACAGTGGCTGCTCTTGCCGGAGAGGAAACAGGATTGAAACAGTAATAGAGGCTTTAACCCGCAAATCAGGTCAAATGGCGAACTATTCTTACGTGAATATAATTAAGATTAAGACTTAATTGAAGCTATAAGGAATAACCTTGTAATTCCGATTTAAAAAAAATTAGCAAATGACGCATAAAAGGCTGATATTCTCTCATTTAAGTCTTAAAGTTGGTATTTCTGAGATATCAAGGATATTAAAAAAAAGTACGAACCAATAAAAATATATAATCTTGTAAGTTTTGCCGAGATTAAAGCTCAGAATATAATATGGAAACCTTCTGTTTATAATCTCATCCAGTTTTACCGCAGTTTAGATTATAGGAGTATGTGGAATAGTCAAATTTTTTTTGGTAATTCTAGGTTTTCGCCGGCTAACATTCCGGGGCTGTGAATGTATTACCAGAACCCAATTCGTGAATTCCCTCGTACATTTTCATGCATTTAGCTTCAGATACTAATTTGTTGCGCACCATTAGGCATAAATAATTGAATACATACTTTACGTTTTAATGCAGTCATTGCAATCATTTATTAGGTAATTTTTATCTTGCCTCGCTATCAACAGCACAAAAGTTTCTTGATTGAACACTGTTTTGCATCAGGCAATCAATAGATGGCGTCTGTAGTCCACACTTCTGAAATGAAATCCGGTCTAGTGCAGTTTAGAGTAACGATTTTGCAGACGTCACAGTCACCTGAGGCCCTTCGGTACTTGGGGGAGAACGAGGCACCGGCATTTTAACGGAGAAATGCTAGTTTCCGAACTATCAAATGGTCTCCTCTCGTGTAAGATTCGCCCTTTAAAAAATAAATAAATACAAATGGAAATGAGTCTATCTGACGTTTCATGGAATATACTGCGTTTCCTGAAAGCTACCTGAGATATATTGCAGATTACTTCAAGCTTGCAGCGTCAGTAATTAGAGTGTGGATGGCTGTAATATTGTTTACCAGATGATCTATAATGTTTAAGGAATTTACAGCTTTATGTTGGTGGGCAGAGAGTACGATATTGCCTACCAAATATACCAATTTTTTTTCTGTTTGATAATACTACTTCTACCACTACTTACCCAAATAATAATAATAATAATAATAATAATAATAATAATAATAATAATAATAATAATAAAATAATAATAATACGAAGTACCACCGCCACCAGCCAATAGTAGGAATCAGCATGGGGCGGTTCCCTGCTGTCAACTCCAAATATAAACGAGGACGGACACCCGCTTCAAGATCAGTCCACCCTCAGCTTCCCAGCCCGAGGATGTCTGGCAGCTCCAGACGAAAGCTCGCTTGCTTCAAGAAAGAGAGAGAGAGAGAGAGAGAGAGAGAGAGAGAGAGAGACATATATTATATATCGTTAATGACTTTGATAACTATGGTATCATGTTTATCTGTAAAATTCAAATATATTACACCAATTTTGGCTCTGTATTTGATCATGACCTCCATAGGCGCTCTACTAGCCTGTCTAAGTAGCACGGAAAAAGCCGCTATTCGGAAAATAGAGAAGAATCTCTACAAGTGTAATGCTGCTGAAGTAGCCATTACTTTTAATAAAGTATGCTTGAGAGAGGGTCTGCTTCCTAAGTACAATAATAATAATAATAATAATAATGTGAAGGCCATGATGTAGAATGATACGTCTGCGAGATGTAAAGAGCTTACTCATCTCCCACCTTAGAGTTGCAAGATTTTGTTGACCACTTTGGTCCAAGATTATTTTTACAATGGGTTTGTGATGCTGCTCCTTTTTTGAGATCATTTCAGATGAAAAGGAAGTTATCAGTAGAGCATCTGTTTTTAAGAGAATTAAATTGGTATATTTTGGTTTATTGGGTTTAATTTAATTTCATTAAATAAATAATATTGACTACATGATTTTTTCATATAAAAAGATTTGTTAGGTTACAACATGAAACGTGCATCATACGGAAAGTAGCACCGGAGTCGCTTTAGATACTCTGGTTATTTTTTGTGACTATTTTAACTCATCCTATCATTATGAATCCTTGCTTATATGCTTCTTGTGAGTATAACAGAATGAAGTACATGTATTCCGCTTGCCATTGACACCAGAATGAGTGCCATAGCGTGAATAATAACTTCACAGACAACGTACAAAGTACAATATTCCTATTGACAACTCTGGCTCTCAGACAGAACTTACAGAGGTTGGTTGGGGGAAGCTGGATGCTGCAAGTGACGGGATCCAGCAGGGGCAGCATCCCACTTTCAGAGAAGAAACGCAGAGATAAAGAATCAAAAGAGAGTTATAGAGAACAGCAAATTTTAAAATTCCATCTCCTTTAATTTTGGAATAATTTGCAATGATTATAATAGACATATTGTAATTTCGCATTCAGGCTTATAATAATGCAGTGAAAGGTAATGTAAATAATAAGGCATATGATAATGCAGATAACGAATTATGAACGTGTACTTGACACTTTCTCGCTTACTTTAAGTGACAGTCGACGAATATATACTAATTTCCTCAGGGTTGGCGTGAATCTTGTATGCTTGTATTCATTTATTTTTTTGCCATATGCACTGAGTTTAAACATCCCAGCACATCGAATAGAAAGGGACCAGCAGAGAGAGAGAGAGAGAGAGAGAGAGAGAGAGAGAGAGAGAGAGAGAGAGAGAGAGAGAGAGAGAGTTAATAATGATAATAATAAGAGTATTAGGGTAATAATGTATTGCATCTTCGCTTTAAATGACTGCGCTGAAGACAACTTCAATTTGCCCATAAGATTAATGAAATTCTTAGGTAATATTTGCCAATTAGTCTAATAAAGTTATCAGATAACCACCTGTCGTAATTAACTTTTAATACTACAGGACAGAGGCTATTTACAACTAAATTAAAAAGAAAACCAAAAATTATGGCATGGCTTACGGTACGATTTTAAAGTTATTCTCCAAGTTTCTGCTTCACACACTAAGTCTTACAAGTACAAGATGGATGGATGGATGGAATACATGACTACTACTTCAATCTGAAAGAGGTCATATAATAAGGAAAAAAATTAAGAGATTCCTAAAAGCAGGAAAGTCTTATTAAAAAGACTTTACAGATAATAAAAGTGTCTGTTTCAAAAAGGCGTTTATAATAAAGTGCAGAATCCTTAACCTTAGTTCCTTCATTAGCAAACTGCTGGATAAATTTTGTGGTAATTAATTGTCATTGGCTACAAATGATCGGCGAATAGACTTAATTTATGCTCTACTTTTTATACTAAACGAGATATATTTATAAATTCACCGAAACAGAATGCAAGTTGAAACCAGAGGAATTAGTGTTTTACTTGGTTCTAAATATATGGCTTTTATCGGGCAAGTAAAATTTATGACAAGCTATAATTATGGAGCGTAACTCAGGAATATTGAAATCTTGTTTTATTAATAATTCTATATTTTTCAAAACCTTGAGGATCTAAAATTATCATTGGAAAATATATAAGAATTTCTATATCAACCTCAATGAAAAATAGCTTTGTGCAACTGAAATCTCAAAATTTCATGCGAAGTTACAATGCAATACTACCTAAAAACAATCCTCCTTTTATTTCAGTGATTTACTTACATTTTTATCTATTTATTTATTCATTTCCTATTTATACTTCCTTTTTTAATAAAGGACATCTCCTTTCTACATTTACTTTGAAATCTTGTTGCTTCTTTCAAATGAACACCATAACATACTTTGGACCATGATGATGATGATGATGATGATGATGATGATGATGATGATGATGATGATGAAGAAAATAAAAAGGATATGGGGATATGGCAATGGAAATTGTACCCATAAACATAGGAACACTAGGCACGATCCCAAGATCCCTTAAACGGAATCTAGAAAAACTAGAGGCTGAAGTAGCTCCAGGACTCATGCAGAAGAGTAGGATCCAAAAAACGGCGCACATAGTAAGAAAAGTGATGGACTCCTAAGGAGGCAGGATGCAACCCGGAACCCCACACTATAAATAACACCCAGTCGAATCGGAGCACTGCGATAGACAAAAAAAACTATATTAATAATAATAATGAAAATAATAAAGTACCTGTCGGAAATGCAATTTAAATAGTTGGTTGCGCACGCTATCAAAATCATTTGTTAACCTCTCCACCAAAAAAGGGTTTTGATAACCCAAAGAGAAAAGCCGTTTTCAAATACGGCAGTTAATGAAGTTCTAATACATTACTTGATGGCTGAAGTGACGCATGTTTGTGACAAATGTCACGAGGGTCCGTATTACTGCTAAGGAAAACAAATTGCATGGAATTTTCCATATGACTATGTTTCCCCCTTTGTACATTTTACAGGTACACATACATACATACAAACTCTAAACGAAAATTAGAATTAAAAAAACAAAGAACAATGCATAACACATGTACTAACAATATTTTTCAACTACAAAAGTCTCACTCTGGTGCAAGCACTGATGGAAATGAATTCATAATTGCCCTCTGGTTCATTTCATATCCTGAATGTTCCATTTGTTGCAGTTAAAGCAACAAATGGCCGTTAAGTAAATTTAACCTGACTAACTCCTCTCTTGTTTCAATATTCTGTTAAAACACAGAAAGTGAGAGTGAGGGGAACACACTATTTTTATTTGCTTGATCGTGGAAATGGAATTTATATATTGCTTCTAGGCAAGTTATTTTGATAGGAGTGTAAAGTTCCATTTTCCTCTGATTATAATGAAAATAAAATGTACCAATTCTTTATATAAACGGCGTCTAGGAGCATCGTACTGAATAGGCCCCAATAAGGAACTCTTTGTCATTACCAAAGTATATCGACATTGGTCATACAAAACAATTACTGGATAAATGTTAAGGTTAAGCACTTACAACAATATACTTCTCCTTTATGTCGGAGAAAATAATTTAACTCAATTTAATTACAAATATTATATAAAAAAAAAATGTTTTGTTTTTAGTAAACAGATAGTTTACATCTCATAGGCAACAGTTTGCGTCATTTACTAACAGTTAAACAGAAAACAATTAACTAAAATTCCATCTCACTGTTGTCTGCAGTTTCTTGCTAATCCTGTAAAATCGAACACGTTTTCCAAAACAATTACGAAGAGATAAAAGTTTTTTTTAAATAGGTTACCCAGAGCGGACTCGCATAAAAAAAAAAAAAATTGATTGCTGAATGAGTGGTTAAAAATACGGTTGTTATCAGTTATCACTGGTTCACTTAATAAGGTTTAGTAGGATTTGTGGGATTAGTATGCGTTACGGACCCCTTTATTGGGTCGTGGTGCAGGTCTTTTATTGCACTATTTATACTCTGTGATGTTCAAAAAATACTCAGCGTAAAATGGTCAGTGGAGACGAAAACAAAAGGGAAAACTCAACAATATTTATTCACAAAAAAAATAATAAATTAAGTCAACCTTGTGACTGAAGAGGACGTACACTAATCCTCAAATAATCCCGTAGGATTCCTAAATGCTAAGAAAACTAAGCCCTAGATAGAAACATGAAAGAGAACAAACACAGGAATACAACTAAACCGGAATATATCCATACAATGGCTGGCCAGACCAAAATCCAAATATACCTATAACTATAAGTGAAGGAAAGAAGGTCAAGGATAAAAGTGAGAAAACGCTTAAATTTCTACCTATGAATTACAGTCTAAACACCTTATAATAACAAACACCAAGGCCGATAGGACATAAGGACCACCAGAGTCTATAAATATACCATTATTAGATTGATATATATAGAACAAAATAGATATATAAAAAAATCAACAAACTCCTCACACAAAACAGGGGAAGCTGCAATCCAAAATAAATTCAAATCGCCTTTAAGGAGGTCGTGATCCAATACATCTCAGCTCAGCTCAGCAAACGAGGGAGGACATGAATACTCAGGTAACCACAGGTACAGGGGAGTTGGAAGTGGTCCTGCCCGATAACACAAAGACAAACTCCTTCCCGGTATCTGTCTCCCTACTTGACGCCTCACGAGCCAGATTGCTCCCTCAGCAGCAGCTTTAAGGCGTCCTTGGAGATACACTGATGACTGCCCAAATCTCCACTAGTGCCGGCAGAACACGATGGTACTCAATACCTTAGGAAAATATATATATCCACTAAGGTGGCAGTACGACGAAATCGCAGGTGACAAAGTCAACTGCGTCGAATACAGGTCACACGACGTCGCAGGTGACAGAAGTGTACCTGCGAAGGGCAGCTCCAAAAATAAGATTCAAGATGCAAGAAGGTTTTCCAATCATCGCCAGCTGCAGAGGTATCAGGAAGCAAAGTATGGCCCGAACTCTCTATGCCGAGCACCGTCCTTCAAAAGTCACCTCACAGGAGTCATGCCGCACTCGAAAAATAAACAAACCACAATCGTTAAAAACGATAGTTCAAGCAATTAAGTGAGCGGGGAGGAGGCGAGAAACTATACCGTAAACAAAACACCAAACACTTAGCATTAACTGCCTTAAGAAATAATGTACTTAAATCTAGAACAAGGTTGACTTAAATAAATCAGGAAATTACGTTACTCTGATACCTTACTTTTCACTCTTCCTTTCACCTCTGCTGTCATTCTTCAACGAAGCAATTGAGAGTCATCTCCCGAATGAGTTAAAACAAAAGCTTCTGATTTGATTGATTCCTCGAAGTGACTTCTCTTTACGCCGAATAATTCTTCCGGAATTTTTTACTCGCGCCAAATACTCCTTTGTATTAGGGAAATGCATCATCTATAATTGTTTTATTTATTCAAAATTTTAAATTGTGCTGTTGTGTTATATAGTATATATATATACACACATATATATATATATATATATATATATATATATATATATATATATATATATATATATATATATATCTATATATATATATATATATACACACACACAGTTGCTAACGTATGTCAAACGCTTTTTATGATTATTGTTGCGGATATGATAAACAAAAAAAAAAGCAGTCACTGTAGCTCAAAAACAAAATGACGTCAATATCTTTTTTTATCTTTTCAGATTTGCTAAACATTTCAGACATACTATAAAGCATAAATTCATTGGTTCATTAAAAACAGAGGCGCCTGTCAACAGAGTCGCGATATTTAAAAAAAAAATTTAATTGTCAGTTGTAAATATATCCAATAAACATCTTTTTGCCTCTGAAAAGCTTTTCTGACCATGATTTAATTATAGGCTGCCGGGAAACATGAAATGTTATTTCGGTTGAGTGACAGAAATCATGGGAAATTATTCGGTTATTCTGAAAGTGGTTTAGATCATAACTCGGGGATTCCTTCGACCGTGTCGATAAATTACGTATCCAGTGTTGTCAGATGGGCATTTGGGAAATGACTCTCTCTCTCTTGCAAGATATTAATGTAGGTCATTTTTCAGCCAACCCTACGTTGATGACGTAGAATTCTTAAAACTTATAAAGAGACTAGTTACCAAAAAGGTTGGAATAAGTTGTTCGACAATGAATATATACAGAAAATTCGGTAAATGTAGATTATTATTATTATTATTATTATTATTATTATTATTATTATTATTATTATTATTATATAACTAGATATAAACAACATATACTTTGCTTCTATGACACTCGATTGATCTGACCTTTCGCTATAAACCGGATGACTTATTGACTCTAAAATATATATATATATATATATATATATATATATATATATATATATATATATATATATATATTATATATATATATATATATATATATATATAATTCCAGTGAATCGCTTAAGATTCTCTTACAACCCGTCGTGCGTGCTTAGAGATCGTGCGTCGTCGGAGTTCTTGTCAGGCGTAGCGTTGTCGCAGGATGAAAATTAAATCGCAGCGATGGCAAGTTGCAAGTACTTAATGAGTAGGTGTGTCGTGCTCTAAACGTGCCCGCAAGTGGTCTGTACGCTTTTTTGGAAGTAGGAAGAAGTAAAGAGCACGTACGATCTGTACTTGTGTAGCACACAGTGAGTGAGATAATCGCACGCCTATTGCAAAGCAAAGCGTGCGTTTTCAGAATCCGTACTTACGAAGTAAGAGAAACATAAGAAAAACGTAATGAGCACGAAAGTGTTAAGCACGACAATCGTGCGTCAAATCGGAGGAACGCACGGGTAATCAAAATAATATAAAAGGGGTGGGAGCACTGAGTCTTTTCAATCATTTACCGTTTTGGCTTCCAATATGGCACTGCCAAGAAGGATGCGCCATCGACTTCTACAGCTGCTAATCCTAGAGGAGGCCGAAGATCGTGACGCAATGCTGGCAGTGGGTTGCTCGGGGTCGCCTGCAAGAGAGGCAAAGAAGGAGGCGTTATTGGGTGAAGCCATGGCTGACCAGAAGGCCTCTGTTCGGCCAGTATGAAAACGCTTTTTCACGAGCTTGACCAACAGTCTGCTGGAGACTACTTTGGGGTTCATCCGTATGGATAGGAACGTGTTTGCTGAGGTGCTTCAACGTGTAGCTCCCCGTATCACCAAAGTCCCAGGTAAGATTAATGATCACTGACACTGTGTATGCCATTGCTTTTAGGATATATGTACATTATTGAAAGCAATCAGAGATATGACAAGGACAAGAAACATTTCTATGATTTATTGAACTCAGAACTTGAACAGAATACCGCAGCACGTACTTTTGACCCACTTTTATCGTGCTGGTCACACACTTTTATCGTGCTGGTCACTGTGTCGTCTTAATGTGACGCACTTCACAGTACGGTGATAGTACTCCCCACGCACTTTGGAAGTAAGATAAATGCAGGGAGGAAGTGCGCTCACTCCCGCCCCTTTTTGTTTAATCGTACATTGAAAGCAAGTTGAACGTACGAGGCTCTTGCATGGTAAGTACGTCTCATGGTGAAATACCCCGGAATTTCTTCATGCTTTTCCTGCGTTGCACGCACGCCTAGCGCACTTACTGAGTACTTTTGTCTTGCGTGCTACGAGCGTGCTCCAGGCGTTCTAAATGTCGCAGACAGGTCGTAGCGAAAAACTAGCCGGCCATTTTCGGGCTGCGTGCTTTGCGTCGTGTTTGCGTCACCAAAAAATAGTCGTTCCACGTGCGTGTATCTTACTACTTGGCCAAATTTTGCACGCAAACCACTCGTAGAAGCACGTACGACCGGTTGTAAGAGTAGCTTTAGTTTCGTGTTTGGTAAACCTCTCCTCTCGGTGAGAGATAATAATCGAGCTTAAATTAAAGGGACACTTTTTTTTTTTTTTTATTTAAGCTGAAATAGAGATCAAACATATTACGCACAATCAACCATTTAAATACGCCTCTTATAAAGGATAATTACGGCGAATTACTGAATGCTAAAGAGACATTTGATTGGTTTTGTCTAAAAATAACGTAATTGGCACAAAAAGCTATTTTATATAATTAGAACATAATTAAAACAATTGCCACGGTTATCATCAAAGATGTCTTCTATGCTTCAAATTAATTATGCTTAAGTCCAAATATCATGTTTCCTCGAATCGCACAGTAATATCATGCGCTATTTCCACGAGGAAACTAGCTACGTATTAATGTTTTGTAACTTTTGACATAATTAGAAAATATTCTTGAAATGTTATTCTTTGTCTGTGTCTGTGTAGGTGATGAATTCCTTTTCATAAAGGAATATAGTATGATTCTCTTACCTAAAAAATGGTCACTAGACCTAGGTTCTATTACGTAGACAGTAGCTTGTCTCTGACAGCTTAATTCTAGTGATAGCATTTTTATTTTATGGAAGTGACTACAATACTTTAAAAGTTTTCGTATCTGAGAAAATAAGTCAACCTAACCTTAATAAGTTGTAAGCTGATCTCCATCACAAACGAATATGTTTTTCCCCTTAAATAACATAGCCAAAATTTCCATGTGTTATTTAGCAAATTAAAGCTATAATGCCATGACATAACTCAAAAGATATCACCCGTTATGTTTATCTTACCTTCAAGTGTCTACAACAAAAACGTAAAATAATATAGTTTAGTTATGGCCAAAAAAATTTAACATATTTTATTGACGAAAACAACTTGCAATCAACTTCGATAGTTACAGGACTGCCTTATGTTGATTTTTGGTGGTTCGCTACTTGACACTGCCCATTTGAAAAGAAACGATATAACTTCCATTTACTTGATCGGTCATACCAGTTACCATTTAAAGATAAAAGTTTATTTTGGCGTTCCTCTACATCTATATGCTATTAAAAAATTATGTCTAGAAGAGAAAATACATCCATTGTATTATGTACGGGATTTTATTCGGTATTTTGGATCACTTATTATTTTCTAAGGAATAACCATCACATTTGTAAACGGGCTAAATTCTAATTCATAAGAAAATATCGGTTTATTTATAAGAAGTATTTAATTAACAAATTAATGAATAAATATATAAAAATGCGAGTAAATATATATAAAGAAAAAAACAATGAGAATAGTTAAAGGGTAGTGACGCGCTGCATCTCCGCTCGAACGACGCAACCTCCTCTGGGGGACTGACAGAGAAACAGACGCAAATGCTTTTCAGTTTTATCCGATACCACAGCAGCCAATTTAGTAAACTGAGAGGAATTCAGACTTACAGCTTTGAATTGACCGAAAGGACCCAGTTAATCCTCCCCTTTCCATTGAAAACAGAAGCTCTTTTAACGCTGCACGAATGGGCAATATATTTCTCTGAAGTAGACCAGAGTTACTTTATTCCTTTTTCCATCCCATTGGATCAATTTTGCTCCAGAATACGTGATGTGCTGTATCTTTGAAAGGATACTAATCTTAAATTATTTCCCCTTTGGGCCCCTGGGGAGGGGGGGGGGGCGTACTACACATACACAGGAAAGCAAATCGGGTACAAAAGATAAATTGGGAAGATTCAAAGGTTGCTCTATTTTTTTTTATTTTTGCCTTATTCACTAACATTTATTTGAATACGTAATGTGTATGAACTAGCATTGAATATTCGTCTTGAACTATTAATATTGATGAGTACCATGATTACATGCACATGCAAGTATACAGTGTATTATACCTTATACAAATTTCAGCTGCACGAGTGTTAGATTTCATTATAAATAAAAGGATTACAGTTTCTTACATCATAACTATATCTCCCAAACATAAAACGATAAACTTATGGTAACAAGCTTACTCTAAATATCATTAGATTGTATTCGATTCAACGTTAAAAAAAGTAGGGCTAAAGGACTTGACTTCTTTGTATTAACATGTAGCATCTAAATTGACCTCATTTTATAAATATTAATTGTTTTGTTTTTATTTGTTTACTGTTTATATTCTCATCAAAACGGCAAAAGTTGATGTCAAAGAAAGCACAGAAAATGTAGTTAAATATCAACAGGACTTTTTGAAGGGGCAGTTAGATAGATATAAGGTATTTGTAAATATAAATATTGTAAGGTAAACATAAATTTACTCACCAATCTAGTTTTTTCAAATTGTCGATTGACTCAAGCCAATAAACGTTAGAAATATTGAGTTAACTCAGTGTCAAGATACAAGATACAAATGAAATCTTTAAATAATTACTTTTAGTAATTGCATCTACTATATAATAAATAAAGTAATCTACTTCTCAAATTGATAACTGAATCCAAATAACAGATGAAATATTTATTCATTTCATTCTGCCAATTACATCCATTTAAACTGATCACCAATAGGTTTTATCTACAGAACTATCACTTACGACCAGCTTCACGAACATAACTTATAAAAAAAATGACAAACACGTAATGTATCATTTTGGAAGGTAATTCTACAAAATGCCAATCAGCTTAGTGTTTCTTTGTAGTTGAAAGGAGTTTCTGGGGAACCGTTTCATTCTTTTTTGACAATCAGGGATTATTAATCTCCACTTTCATTGTTTTATGTCGAATGGTTATCATTTGTTATTATTATCTCCTCCCTTTCCTCCTATAATTCTAAAATAGCGTGCTCTGCTAACAGAAAAAAAAAAAAAAAAAAAATAGCGAGAGAGAGAGAGAAACACGTCTCTACCGAGAAGTATTGATGCCGCATATGATAGAAACAGTCCCATTAATTAGAGGTAGTTGGAGAAAATCTCATTACATTATATGACGTATGATTACGGTTCAATAAAAGTCGTGAATAACATTACAGCGTTATTGCACGCAAGTCCCACAAAAATGAGACTACTGTAATAGACGACCGTCATATCCTGTAACCAGCAAGACATTTTATTGATTTTATTTAATCTTATTTCTCTGTTATTTCTCTACATGCAAAGACACTTTTGTTTTTTAGAATTTAGATTGAGTTAATGCATCTGAATATATATTTTATCGATTTGTTTCTATTTTTTCTTTCTTAAGAATTTTTTTCCCATATCTTATTTTTGGGGGGTTTTTTTTATTTAACTCAGATTTTCATGTCATAACTTTGAATCTCAAAGTGAAGAATATAAATTTATAGATAGATTGATTTTGTTAGCTATTTATCTCGTGGTAGAACTTATTCAGCATATCAAATATCCTATTAAAACTACGTGCATACCTACACTCGTGTATATATATATATATATATATATATATATATATATATATATATATATATATATATATATATATATATATATATATATATATATATATATATATATATATATATATATATATATATATATACATATATATACGTATATATATATATATATATATATATATATATATATATATATATATATATATATATATATATATATATATATATATATATATATATATATATATATATATATATATATATATATATATATATATATATGATATATATATATATATATATATATATATATATATATATATATATATATATATATATATATGTGTGTGCGTGTGAATTTGGAGAATATCTCGCATATCGTTCATAAAGAGGCGCACGAAAAAATATCAAGGCATCTAAATGACTCTACTTTCAATGTAATATGATCCTATTGGGCAACCGTAACGTTGTTTCTAATACTCATTAAGAGTATATAGTATATAATATTGCGTTTCATGATCCCCATTGGAAAGAGAATACATTTAAACAAAGCTTCCCTTGAGTAGACATTTCGCCAAGCCAACGATGCATAAAATCCCAGTTAGTATCTTTTTATGTCTCATTATTGGTAAAAGAAAGGTAAATGAAACAGATATTTTTTTTTCATTCATTTATGGAGTATATTAAAAAGTTCATTGTTTTTCAAGTCCTGTGTTTGCAACGTTTGTTACAGATGTTTGAAAAAATAAAAAAAAATATATCTATATATAGTATATATTATAGATATATATATATAATAATAGATATATATATTAATATATTATTATATATATAATATTATATATATATAGTATAATAAATATATATTATATATATAATATATATATATATAATGCAGACGCCAGGTAACTATGTAGTACCTCTAAGTAAATGGGGATACAATCCACAATGAAGTAAATTCCTCTTGTAGTTTAAAAATATATGGTTACTGTTGTATAGGATTAAAGCTTTCGACCATCAACTGTGGTCTTGTTCACTTTAGTGGAACAAGACCACAGTTGGTGGTCGAAAGCTTTTAATCCTTATACAAAAGTAACATATATTTTAAACTACGAAGAGGAATTTACCTTCATTGTGGATTGTTGTATCCCCATATATAGATATTTTATTTATAGGTTATATGTGGGTTCATAATTTAATTTAATTTGATTTAGACAGGGTTACCAATATGTTGGCATGTACGCTTTGACTAAGATCACTTTCTACCCTCTCTCTCTCGTTCTCTTCTCTCTCTCTCCTAGCTGTTAATCTTCGACCGACAAATGGAAGAGAAAACTTAGAATGAGTGATTCATAATAACGACATACCTTGACCTTTACAAAAATCTTAGGTATTCGTGAGTTTTATTTTATCGAGAAAGATTGAATATCATTGCTCTTCTCTCTCTCTCTCCTCTCTTCTCTCTCTCTCATCTTCTCTCTCTCTCTCTCTCACTCTTCGCGAGATTTTATTTTTATAGAAGGTACATAAACTGAGCCTTCATAAAAGTCCAATAAGTTCTGTGAATATTTATCGCTAAAAGCTGAGAATTTCTCTCTTTCTCTCGCCTCTCTCTCTCTCTCTCCCGTATCTCTCAGAACTCTTCTCTCTTCCTCCCTCTCTGTCTCTCTCTCTCTCTCTCTCAGAAAATCCTCGGAGACGCAACATGGAACAATTTCCAAGAAATCTTCTATAATTGAATTAGGAGTTATCAAGAGAAATTTGTGGGCCAATTAGTTCGAAGCACTGCGGCGAGTGATCAATCCTTTTTACTGGCATCGCAAGCTTCCGTGTTTATGGTCGGCTATAGAGCGATAATTGACGCAAGGAGGTTTTCTATAACGCTGAGGGGTCATTCTGGTTTATGGAGAATGAGCGATAAACATTCTTTTAATTCATCCGTTTTTGATTATTTTTTCAATCTTAGGATTATTTGTTTTTAGTCATTTCCAGTGATAAACTGGTTTACGTTATTCCTGAAATTGTATAATTACACTGCCTCTTGCGTAATGAAATTCAGCTTGCAAAATAGAATGTTTTTGTCAAATACAGCAATACATCCTAAATGCATAATTATTTAATCATCCATATTTATTGTTTATTGTTTTCAGTGCCTTACTATGTATACAGGCGAAGCATTACTATTTATAATTTTAGCGGATATTATATAACTGTAAAAATAATATATGTGATTTATTAATAAACCTTTACCAGGTAAATCACACACACCACGACAACAAACACACATACACACACACACACACACACACACACACACACACATATATATATATATTTAGATATATATATATTATATATATACTAATAGATATAGACACACCACACCAAAAGAGGGAGAGAGAGCAATTGGTAAATAAACACCACACACACCAAATACCACACACACACACACACGACACATATTAATATATATATAAAATATATTATATATGATATATATATATAATATATATCTAATATATATATATATAATATATGATATATATATTATATTTTTACGTTAATTATAATATTTTATAATTATTAATTTATATTATATTATATATGGTGTTGTGTGTATTTACCAATTGCTCTCTTTCTCTCTTTGTTTGTGTGTGTGCTATATATTATATATATATATATATTATATAATATTATTATATATATACACCACACAAAGAAAGAGGAGAGAGAGCAAATTGGTAAATGACACAAACACACATAATATAGATATTATAATATTATATATATAATATATATGATATATATATATATAGATATATAAACATATATATATATATTATTCATAATATATATTACTATTATAATATATATATATATATATATAGATATATATATATAATATATATAATATTTGTGTGTGTGGTTTGGTGTGTGTTTGGTATGTGTGATGTATTTACCCAATTGCTCCCCCTCCTCTCTCTTCTTTGTTGTGTGTGTTTCTAATATATTATATATATATATATATAATATATATTAATATGATATAGATATAGATATATATATTATATATATAATTATATATAATCGAGATATATAATACACGACAGCCACACACAACAAAGAGAGAGAGATCAATTGGTATATAAATATTAGGGTATTAAATAAAATTCATTTAATATGTGATGACGTAATAAACATCAGAAAAACATTAACACAAAATACCATCATTTGGTTGACTTGCTTTCTACCAAAAAGTCTTTAGTTATTGTTCTTGGTTCCTTCTCCACTTCTTTTCTTCTCATGTTATCGTCATTGTCATTAGTAACAATAAACACAAATAATGTTTCTGAATTCACTCTTCTCTGGGCGCAGGAAAAAATTATTACTTCCTTCATCTGAGTTCCTGTCGTTTTTTTTTTTTTTTTATTTTTTTTTTTTTTTATTATTATTATTATTTTTTTTTTTTTTTTTTTGCCCCGTGAGGCACTTTTTTTTTTCCCTGGAAATGGCCGTGATTTTCCTTCCAGCAAATTTGCCCGAATATTTTATCCTCGTCAGGCACAGCGGGGAGAGTGAGGAGGGGGGGGGATATGGGGGAGGGGTGGGGGAGGAAGAAGGAGGCCTAACGGAGCGACCAGGTGCATTTGAGGCGTCTACTAATCAAGTTTCTCTCCTGTGATTTGACATTAAAGAAATCTCTATGTGCGACATACTCGAGTAATACCCTGTTTATATACGAGATGCATGGACTAAATGACATTCATTAGTTGTGTGCACTTTACGGACAAAGATTGAATATTATCTCTCTCTCTCTCTCTCTCTCTCTCTCTCTCTCTCTCTCTGTATGACGAGCGCTCCTACCTTCGAAGGAGAAATACCGTTGGTTATCCATACGGCAATATTCCTTCAATGGCTAAATCAGTATTTAAATGAGTATGTGAGAAGTTGACAACAATTTTTCTTTTTCCTGACTTTCTATTATTCATCTGATTCTTTATAGCTTCATATTACACCCACTTCATCCATTCAAATTCATCTCATTCCTACGTCTAACCGAAGTTGGTTCATTAAACGAATGCTTTTTCAAAGGTTCCAAGGTACCCAAGACACACGGGGAGCTATAACGCCAGTTTTATCGCCTTCCGAATGAGTCTCTTAATATATTAACTTCGATAGTTTTCAACTATTTAAGTGTCCTTGCGTGATAACTTACTATATTGATCAGAAAACCTAAATTTCTATTACTGGCAATAGTTATACTGTGGTGACATAAACTGTTATACTATGGTGCAACTCGCCTCTCTCTCTCTCTCTCTCTCTCTCTCTCTCTCTCTCTCTCTCCCTTGTTGTAGCAAGATTTTCTAAAAAAAAAAAGAAGAAAGTCTAATTTAACTAAACATGAAACACAACTTCCGTGGAAAAGCTCAGGGTTGATAAAGACGTTTTTCTTTGCCAAATGAGATCTTGCTTAAAAAGAATCCATTTGCATATCGTTCAGCATTTAATTATCGTTATCACCTATATTTGCATACGCATACACAGTGATATTTTTTTTAACTGCTCTCTCTCTCTCTCTCTCTCTCTCTCTCTCTCTCTCTCTCTCTCTCTCTCCTTACAAGCTATCAAACAAAGGCATTTTGTCAGCCACCCCTACACCGAGGATATGTAAATTCT
>NC_087200.1:212444656-212467197 GCF_015104395.2 Macrobrachium nipponense
CTATGGACAGTTACATCAAGAAAATTCAAATTACAATTTCTTTCTTCCTCTACAGTAAATTTTATAGAAGGGACTAAATTATTGAGATTATTAAGCAATTCCTGGAGATTTTCGTGAACTTGCCAAATACAGAAGATATCATCCACATATATAAACCAAATAACTTTTTTGGGAAAAATTCTGGTAGGAGTTTTGTCTCAAAAAATTCCATGTAAATATTGTTAAGGACAGGAGATAAGGGATTACCCATAGCCATGCCAAACTTTTGTACAAAAAATTCCCCATTGAAACAAAATTTACTATCTTTGATACACAACCTTATGAGGCTAATGAGGTTTGCTACACTTAAGGGAATGTCACGACGTTCTAATTCCTCCTCCAAATGCTCAAGTAAGTCATCTACAGGCACTTTTTTAAATAAAGAGACAACATCAAAATTAACCATATTAAAATCATAATTCAAATGTAAACTATTCAATTTGTTTATAAAATCTACATTGTTTTTAACATTCATGCTAGAAATGTTTCCTACCAAAGGAGTAAGAATTTTTACAAGCCATTTAGATAAATTATACGTAACTGAGCCCACTGAACTAATGATTGGTTTGATAGGGTTATTGATTTTATGTGTCTTGACTAAACCATACATGTAAGGTAGGGAGGCGCATTGCGGTGTAAACTGTTTAATTAAATGGACCAAGCACTTCAAAATGGATTTAATTTGTTTATTAAAATGGGAGTTCACTGTCTGTGTAGGGTCAGACCTCAGTTTCGTATAAGTATCAATATCATTTAGCAATGTCATTATTTTACTTATATAGTCACTTTTATTCATTATTACCACTGCATTAGATTTATCTGCTTTTGTCACTTTCATTTGAGAATTTCGAAGTACATAGCCCCAACATTAGGCTGCAAATTAATGACGCAACATGATAACTGTTGAAATTGCAATAAATGGGATTGTCTTGCTAAAACTTTAACAAATTGTGCAAACCATATAAAGAATACAAAACTTTAAAGGCAAACATAACCAAAAATAAAAAAAGCTAATAAAACATAAAATATAACCGAAAGTATAGATTCAAAAACGACAACTTGAAGCAAAAAAAAAAAAAAAAAAAAAAAAACAAAAAAAAAAAAAAAAAATCAAACTAAAATTAGCAAACAAAGAAAACTGTATACAGTACGAGTTGTTGTTCAGTTCCGGTTTCATCTCCTTTCTAAACAGTGACTCTGAAATTAGGAGTTCCAATCTGCTTGTGGTTTTGAAAGAGGAAACTTTGTTCTAACAGTAAGAAAGGGCTCTTTGCTCGTGTTCCGAAATTCTGTGTCAGAGCCAGAGAGAACTGGGTACCACTTATTGCAAACTAATATAAGATACTCGTATCAAGTTCTACAGAAAGAGGAACAGTGATCTAACGGTAAAAGGTTAGCAAAAAGCAAAATGTAATTTGATTTGAGGAAAACTTTGTCCACGTATTCCTCGTAACTTTTTCCGGTAGGGTAATTTAATGTTCTGTATATCTTTCATAGGATTAATGTACACTGGTCATTGAGTAATACGAATATGGGGTTAGAGTTTACAGTAAAATAATTCTAAAGGAAAACCATTTCTTGATGAAAGATTTGCCCGTATTGTGTTCAGTTTATATAGCATAGGCGAAAAACTGAGGTAAATTCAATCCCAAGCCAGTAATTGTACTTTCCCTGTCAACGGGAGTTTTAAATATGCCGCTATTTCTGAATATCAGAACATCTTAGCATGACTACATTTTATCATCATCTGTTTCAAAAGTCAAAGAAATGATAGAGTGACGAGAATTAAAATATTCATAAAACAAAGCCAAGGGTGAAAGTTGTTTGAATACAAGAACAATTTCATCCACAGACCTACGATAAAAAAGATGAGATTGAGAAGTCTCATATAGCTTAAAACATTTCTATAATTTCCACTTTATAGATCGACATAATCCAACACTGTATTGCCAGTAAAAGGACTCGATTAGTCTCGCAGCTGTTAGGATTAATTGGCCACATAGTTCTTGTCGCTCTGCAGTCAATTATGGGAGCTGTATTCACTTTGTTTGATATCTGTTGCATGGGAGGCTGTTGTTTCTCGAAGTGGGAGAGAGAGAGAGAGAGAGAGAGAGAGACAGACAGACAGACAGACAGACAAACAGACAGACAGACAGAGAGGCAGGCAGACAGACAGAGAAAAATAGGTTTGTAACAATATTGCATATTTCCTTGTCATTTACGTTCTGTATTGAATAACTAATATGAATGAGGGGAAGGCAGTTGTCATATATATATATATATATATATATATATATATATAATATATATATTATATATATATATATATATATATATATATATATATATATATATATATTCCAATTTGAATTTCTTCAAATGTAAATTTATCTTATTGATTATTATTATTATTATTATTATTTATTATTATTATTATTATTATTATTTATTATTATTATTATTATTATTATTATTATTATTATTATTATTATTATAATTATTATTATTATGAATTACTAATTTTTTGTGCTATATGTTTTCGTATGTGAAAAATAAATATATAGGTCAAATATACTAATCGAGGCTTTTGTTCATAGTGAAATATGACAAAATTATGAATATGTAATTATATTTTTGGTGTCCTGAATGAATTCTGCTTATAGTTTATAGTAAAGATGATGGGGGGATGGTTTTGATTAAAGAACTAAGGTAATGAACAATATATTTGTGACTACTGAACAAACTTAAGAAAAACTCACTGCATATATTATATAATACTTAATGAACAAAGGAAAACGTATTAGAAGCTGAATATTAAACATTTATATTTTAATTTACTGTTAGGCAGAAAGGCCTACTAGATTATAGAGCAGACTAGTTGAATGTACGGTAATCCTCTTATTCATGATTCCCCGCATTTAAAACAACTGTTCTTATCTTACCAACATCTGAATTGCTGTTGGGATTAATTGGCCACAAAGTTCTTGTCACTCAGGAGTCAATTTTGGGAATTTTATTTGCTTTGTTTGATGTCAGTTATGTGAGAGGCTGTTATTTCTCGAAGTGGAAGAGAGAGAGAGAGAGAGAGAGAGAGAGAGAGAGAGAGAGAGAGAGAGAGAAATAGGTTAGTAACAATTCTAATTAACTTACTTCCCTCATTTCCGAAAACCCAACACTGAAGTAAATGGAATTTTCGTGGAAGGGACTTTTTATTCGTAGCTCAGTTAAGATAATAAATAAAGAAAGAAAATAAGTTTTGCCTAATAAAGTTATTACTCAAAATATGAAATTTTTTTTATTATTTATTAGTTGTTGTTTTTTTACAAAGCATGCCAAGAGTGAAATGTACTCTTAGATGATATGATCTGCTTTATGAGACTTGAATAATAAAATATCAAAGCAATAGGTTTCAAAACTAACGTTGTCCATCTCAAGTTAAAATTTCAGAAGTCGTTTGCAAATACAGCTTATCACAGTCATCCTATTCGACTTGGTGTTTTTGTAGTGTGGGGTTCCGGGTTGCATCCTGCCTCCATAAGAGTCCATCACTTTTCTTATTATGGGCGCTGGAACTACTTTAGCCTCTAGTTTTTCCAGATTCCTTTCCAGGGATCTCGGGATCGTGTCCAGTGTCCCTATGATTATGGATACAATTTCTACTGGCACATCCCATATTCTATTATTTCTTTTTTCAGGTCCTGATACTTATTAATCTTTTCGCTTTCTTTTTCATCTACTCTGGTGTTCCATGGTATTACGGCATCAATGAGTGATACTTTCCTTTTGATTTTGTCAATCAACGTAAAGTCTGGTCTCTTTGCACGTATCACCCTATCTGTTCTGATACCATAGTCCCAGAGGATCTTTGCCTGTTCGTTTTATATCACTCCCTCATGTTGGTGTTCGTACCACTTATTACTGCAAGGTAGCAGGTGTTTCTTCCACAGGCTCCAGTGGAGGGCTTTTGCTACTAAATCATGCCTCTTTTTGTACTGGTTCTGTGCAAGTGCCGGACATTCGCTTATTATTATTATTTTTATTATTATTATTATTATTATTATTATTATTATTATTATTACTTTGTTAATAATTTTACTCTTTATATATTTATCTTTCTATTATTTTTATTTTCATTTTTACATTCATTACTTTTATATTACCAGGCTGTTTATGATACAGAACAATTACTTTCAATTATAGACAACAATTTTAACGAAAACGAACCAACACAATTACCGTACGCAAGAAATGAAGGAGACTCTTGAATCTCTAATTGTCCCTCTTAGTTACATCATGTTTTCATCCTGCCTACTGAAACTTCGGCAACGAGCTTGAAGAGGTTGGGGCCGTTAAAGAAAGTTCCCTGGAAATGTGGGTTGAAGCTATTGCCATTCTCGGTGTTCAGGATCCTCATTGCTGTGACTTCGTTCCTGGGGCAGACTTTGAAATTGAATTCTAAGGAAATGTGTAGTATAATTGATTTTATCTTTTTATAGTATAGGCGTCATTGCTTTGTATATAAAGATGAATATATAGTTCAAGTATATTTCAGGTTTTTTTTTCATGTAGTAATACCAACCAGTAAGTAAAATATGACAAGAATATGAATGTCTAATTATATTTTCTAAGTTTTCAATAAATTCTGCTTATTTTTTTATGTTGAAGATAAAATATAGGGATGCTTTCACTAAAAGAAATAGATAGATGAACGATATGCTTGTAACCGATGGGCGAACTTAAGAAAACCATAAAGTGTATAATATATAATATTTAAAGAACATATTTGCATTTTAATTTTCTTTTAGGCAGAAAGGCCTACGGGTTTATAGAACAGACAAGTTACGTCTATGCTAATCCTCTTATCTACGATTCTCCTCATTTCAAAGGCGTGTTATTAGCTTACCAGCATCCTGAATCGAACCGGATATAAAGCCATCAAATATGCAGAGTGAACACAAAGGAGAAGGAGGTTCTCAGGTTGAGTGGGAGGAGCCTTAAATCATTAGATTGATCAGTTGTTTCCATGTTTCATCTTGAAATCAACTCTTCGTTGGGGTTCTGAGATTTCAACATAAGACTGTGTCTTACGATGAATTTAATATCTTTTATCAAATAAAAATAACATTTTTCCGTTCTAAATGATAATGAAGAAACAACTAAATAATCATCAACTTCTTTATAAAAAAAATTATGTTCCATTAAGTATGAAATTTAATAATAAAACGGAGAAGCGTTTTCCTACCTTGAAAAATCCGTGGAATGTTATCTTTCGTTGTCTTCAGGGTTCAAAGATAATCCTGGAGAAAGAGTCAGCCGAGGCATAAACATTAATCCATTTAAATTCTTTTGCTGTTCAGGCTCCAAAAGATATTTGGATTTTCCACTTTACACTTTTCCATTTCTCCTCTTCAATAACAAGAATTAAACACAGGATAAATAGTGTTCTTTCAATATCATCCTTTGATGAAGGAAATCAAACTCTAAATGATCAACCGACGCCGATATCTGAATGAGCAATATTGCCAATTGATATAGTGCCATATTTGTTATTACAAATAAGCTTCAGATACCTTCAAGAACGTCAAAATATCTAACAATTTTGAATTAATTATTCAAATATTCGATACTTAATAAGAATCAATTCGACAAGACATTAGTTTATGGCATGCTCATAAAAGAAAAAGGTAGTTTTGCACAAGAACGTATTCATTATGATCACATTTATATTGTAACTTTACTCATTATTTAAAGGTAACTAAAAAGTTACTAGAAAATACAAAATAAATTAAGAAACTGGTATATCAGGGCCTGAATTTCAGATGAAGATGTTCATGCAGATGTTAGTGCTTTCAGATACTAACAACGATATAAGATGTAGATATCCTTACAGATAAAATCAGTATAAGATCCTAATGAAATAAAAAGTAATTACATAAACACCAAACTCAGTTTCCCGAGTGAAGAGAATGAATAAATTTATGTTAAGATTTAAATTGAGTTTCTTGAGAGACGTCCGGCGGGAATGTCTCTCCAAACGGAGGAATTCACTCTCCATTAAACCCACCTCGGAAATCGCTGACTCCTTCAGTCTGCAATTAAGAAACGTTTAGATTATGCAATAACGTTTGGCTGTCCTACAAAGTAAAGAGATAATTTGAAATTTACAATTCGCTTTGAGCTTTCGTCCTGGAGTTTTAATTTTATTCCTGTTTCCAAGTTTAATAGTTTACCTTTTTCCTTTATCATTCTCATGAATATGTGAGAAACACTGGATAGTTTCAACTTGATGCTGCGCCTAGGCTGCGATAAAATACGGTTATGGTCATAAACGTGTCATAAACATGTCGCTAACTTACCGCAAATATGTCGATAACATGTTGAAAACAAGCCAGCTACTCTAAGTGGGGAAGGAATATTAGTTAAATGTATGAAGCATTTGTCATGACTACCCATAAGTATTCAACACATTCATTATCATAACGGTGTCATAAACATGTCGATAACATCCATCAAATGTCAAAATGATGTTGAAAACAAGTCACGTACCATACATGGGGAACGATATGTTGGTTTCCAACAAGTCGTTGACTTGTATTTAACGTGTTAGTGATGTGTGCGATAAGTTACCGACATTTTACTGTGATGTGGATGCGCCTTACAACAGTAAGAAATACAGGAGGAAGAATTTGAGACGAGCAGTTGATCAAAGGAAAAATATGGAGATGGAGACCTAATACTGATTATAAGAATAAGAATGAACTCACATCATAAAGAGTCTATATTATTTTTCCGGTGTATTTCCCTTTTGCTAAAACCAGGACTTCATACTCTTTATGGTCATCTGTATCGAGTAACTTCCTGTGTGAGGCAATTCTTGACTATAAAGATCTTCATCTCCTGCTCTTTCTGTAATTTCTTCAAGCTAATTGGTATAGATTACCCAAGTTTAGCGTTTTTCCTTTCTGGACCAAAGTGTTCCTTCTTTTCATCAATGATATTTACGAGAATAGAGACATATTCCAAGTCTTTGAGGGAAATTGTGTTCATTTATATCAAATGTTTCCTGTGATATTTGAATACACTCTAAAATTATTATATAGGCTTTCTTGGCCTATCGTCTCGGATCTAGGGTCAGATTTTAATAGAGCCCCTGACTAATAGTATTTTTTAAAGAATGACATAATATAATGTGACATACCATGGCAAAAAGATACATTCAAAATTAACTATTCTTCAAAAACTTCACGATAGTAAAAAAAATAAATAAATAAATAAAACAAATGGAGCCTCTCTCTCTCTCTCTCTCTCTCTTCTCTCTCTCTCCCTCCCTCTGCTATAACCAGATGTCGTTGGGTAACAAGCCAGCAACCACCAGGAACCATCAATTTTGGTTGCAACGCTGAACTTGAAAAGTTTCCAGTTCCAGTCCAATAACTTGCATAGCAAAGGAGAGAGAGAGAGAGAGAGAGAGAGAGAGAGAGAGAGAGAGAGAGAGAGAATCTGGTCACCAACCCTACCATCCCCCATATCAAGCATCAGGATAAGGGTTCGTATTTCTTAAGGAAAGTCGGAGAACAGGCGAAGAAATAGGAACCTTTTCTCTGAAGGTCCTATAGTTCAGTGATTCTAAAGGGGAGAATCTGATATGTTGCGTTAGGTTAATGATAAACCTTACGAGACCGCTCTTACGCGTTTTGACATCTATAGTTCTATAATTCAGTAAAATTGATTGTTTTCATACTGATGTACATTCTGGTTCTTTTGTTCATTCATTTGGAAATATTATTTTTTTGAGGCTTAGAAAATTGTCTAATAATGAATTAATCGCTTGTATAGATATCATGACCTACTTTTTATTCATGATGTATCTTTTACAGCAATAATAATTAGGAACTGCATTTGCATGGCAACTATTGTCTCTTCACTGATACGCAAAAGAATTTTGGTTGTCATAATTCAGACTGCAGTAAATTGTAAACTTTTAAACAAGTATACAAGAAATGTGTGGAGTCCTCCACACATTTCTTGTATACCTATGTATGAAGGAAATGACAACCTCCCACAACTTTCAGTAAAATAATAATGTATACTCTTTTACCTTGGTAAACTAACATCGCTACAAACACATGCCTAACTTTCTTTCCTCAAAGACGTAGCAAGGCAATTATCAGAGAGAGACAATCTCAGCCACAATTCTTGGCCGGAATTGCCCTGGACACGAAAAGAAACTGAAATGTTTTCACGTTACACAAAGCAGTTGGTTTGTTTTGTGACTTTTTCAGCAAACGCTATTTACACCAGTGGATACTTGTAAGAGAGAGAGAGAGAGAGAGAGAGAGAGAGAGAGAGAGAGAGAGAGAGAGAGAGAGAGAGAAGAGGTTTGCAGAAAAGTCGTGTTATCTTCAATGAAAGGTACAGAAAATATTATTATGAGAATAAAGTTCTGTCTAATCATTTGAATAAAATATCATACTTCACAAACTATCATTCATTCCTTCGTAGTTTTCTCCTTTGTTGAAATATAAATCATGATATTTATGAGGATTTACAACATCTTTATTATATACATATATATGATATATATGATATATATATATATATATATATATATATATATATATATATATATATATATATATATATATATATATATATATATATATATATATATATATTATATATATATATATATATATATATATATATATATATATGTTACGCAAAATGTGGATAATTGCCAAATGTGTACATTTTGCAATTAATTTTGCCTATTGTGTACAATTTGCAGCGCTTGGTGCCTGCAAATTGTACACAATAGGCAAAAGTAATTGCAAAATGTACACATTTGGCAATTATCCACATTTTACGTAACATATATATATATATATATATATATATATATATATATATATATATATATATATACATATATATATATATTATATATATATATATATCTATATGTATATATATATATATATATATGATATATATATATATATATATATAGATATATATATATATTATATATATTAATCTATATATATATTAATTATATATGTGTGTGTGTGTGTGCGTGTGTGTGTAGTGCGTGAGTGTGTATCTACATATATATATACATAAAATACACATACATATGCATATATGTATATACGTCTGTAAGTGTTAGTATACGTGCGTTTGTTCATACACTCTTCGTTTCTCATTAGGCACGGAAGCTGAAACTCCAATAAGTGCCAACAACGAGAATAATGGCGACAATTTTCCTGAGATGCAAATGAAGCTGTTTTGAATATTATCTAGAATAGGGCGCTCTCTTTGGATACAACTTATTTATTGAGATTAGGAGATAAAAATGTCCCGGAGGAGATACGCTGAAAATTACGACGACGGAACGCAAGGGGCTTTTCACTACAATGAATTTTAGCTTTTTTTATTTATCAAGTTACTGAGTAACAGAATAATGGAGAAATATGTGATACCTTCTTTCAAACACCGTAGAAAGGTAGCGCTATCAGTGCGTCTCACTTGGTGCACTGCACGCATTTCTAAAGAGCGCTGCCTGCGGCGTACCTTAGGTCCCTAGCTGCACACCATTTTAATTTAGCTTCTGACTTTATCTCTATTACTGCTTCCTTGCTTCAGCTTTGGCCCATGGTAATTATAAATCTTAGAATAAAAAATATCAATGCAATGCAAACTACTATGAAATTCAGGGCCTCTGTAACACGGTTTTTTGGATTTTGCTCCTTATCAAAGCATCGGATGTAGCTGATAGTTGACATATGTATATTTTACAACTACACACAAATTTTGTCAACATTATCAATAACCTAAACCCGATAGTTTTAATTTTTATAGAGTAAAAATGAACTAGCCGACGCCATGGCCAATGATTGCGAGCCAAGAGTCAAAAAATATTTATTACGTAAGCAAGGTAAACATCGTTTTACGAAATGTTGCCCCGCCCATCCACCAGACAGAAACCCATTCACCTTATTCCATCGGCTCTGAAACCCATAGTAGTCAAGAATGGCTAACCGGATTTGGAATTGTCTTACGACTTGCAACTTTATACAGTCAAGAGAAAGCCCGTGGCCATACTTATTATAGCCTGAATAGGTAATTATTCAGTTTCTAGTTTAAATCCAATGTTTATGGTCTGATTTGTATTTAACGTAACGTGATTATAATACTTCTAAAGTCATTCAGGATTTTGAACATTTCCATTAGCTATTCACTATGCCACCAAGAGAGAGAGAGAAAGAAAGAGATTGTATGTAAACAGTATTTATATAACTATTTTTGTTAAAACAATATTTTTATCCAAAGTAAATACTAGCTTATATGTGCTAAAATCTCCAGCAGACCAACGGATCATCCGATGTGATATAAAGACTTTATGAATGGCGGAACGATACATAGATGTGGGTGGGGTATCTCTGCTAGCGTAGTAATACTACTGTAGCAGTAGTGCGCAAAATTAGTAATAGCAGCAATATACATGAATTAAACGTTTAGGCCAACTGCTGGGATCCCTGAGGATCATTTAGCACTTCTTACAACTACTCGAGAAATGAGATTATATAGCCAGAAGTTAGATTTTCTAATACAACAATGTCCATGATAGCCTTCATTGTTATCCTAAATTATAACGAGTCCAAAGTGGGTGGAGCCTCATGATCATCATTCTAACGATAATTATTGGTGAAGGTTTAAAGCC
Organism: Macrobrachium nipponense; assembly: GCF_015104395.2. Taxonomy (NCBI): domain Eukaryota; kingdom Metazoa; phylum Arthropoda; class Malacostraca; order Decapoda; family Palaemonidae; genus Macrobrachium; species Macrobrachium nipponense. Next base: position 212,455,419 of record NC_087200.1, read on the forward strand.
AAAATGCGGTACCGTCTATTTTTTTTTTTTTTTCTAGCAAATAGGAAGATATCCGATAAATAAAAATTGCTTGACATTAGATACAGCAGTTATCAAATCAAGCGTGTCTACTATGTCTTTCAAAATTACCAACTATTCCCTACGTCTTGTCAATCTAATTGTGACCTATGAAGTAGATTATCATTTCTTAGGACACTTATTTTGGGAGTTAGACTATTAATCGAAGTTTTTTTTGTATTTATTAACATATTTTGTTGGTTTGTTCATTATGACAATTATCAGTGGAGAGGATCCAGAGTTCATAAAGGTGTACTGCTTTGCTTGTATTTAAATTTTTGTCATTGTTGCCAGAGGTATAGCCTTCGTTACGTATAGCCAATCATCCATCGACAAAGAGGGAAGAAATGCTGTCATAAGTTACGTAACGAGTGCGTTCGAAACCTTACTTTTACTTTTACATTATAAGTACCAAATTTATTCAACCTACGTAATGCAGAATACAGTCAAAATTTATGTGTAGATATAATGTGTATTCTGAATAAGCGTTATATCTATGAAATGCATAGATAAAAAGTTATTGCCAAAAAACCGTGTTACAGAAGCCCTGAATCTCATAGTTTACGGTATATTGAAAATTTTTATATATTTACTCGGATACAAACAAAGAGAAGCGAATCGAATAATAAGAGAACTGAATAATTTTATAAAGGTCTTTTTTTATAACGATAAGAATAATGATCGGTTTCATTCCATGTAATTTGACAAATGAGAATTCTAGAAAACAGAGAGAGAGAGAGAGAGAGAGAGAGAGAGAGAGAGAGAGATATCCTTAACTCTTTGAGTCTTAATAACTATGTAGGCCTTATATGATCATACTCATTAAAAATTTACTATAATTACATTTAAAATTAATATCTTTGACAAACAAAGAGACTTTTTCGTTCATCAGGACTTATAATTTGATCATACTTTTTACTAATTCGTCATAATCACATTCAGGATTAATATCCGAGAAGGTCTTCATTGGTCCTCCCGTGACGTCACAGTCACCAGGGCCGAGTGCGATTAAGCCCTGAGCCATTGGTGCAGTTCCAGACCCCCCCACCCCCCCCCCCCCCCCCCATACTCTCACTCTCCCCCTCTCTATCTCTCCTTCTCCTTCCTCTTCCCTCTCTCTCTCTTTCTCGGCTATAAAAGTCAAGTGCAAAGAAACGTGAATGATTTTTCCTTATTCTTGAGAAGCTTGTCTGAAAGGAAAAATGAGAAGCACAGACTGATTCAAAGCCTAAATAAAAAGAAAGTTTCTGCAAATAAAGCCTTTAACTTCAATAGAAAATAATCCATTAGATGTATGTCTTTTGTCTAATTACATTATTCCCACCAAACACTTTATTTCATTTGCCACTTCCAGCGCTTTCAGAGGTTATCTAATTTATTTCCGAGTATAATGGGCCATTACTCTTTCCAGAGAGAAAATAGAAAAAAAAGTAACAAATGTGAACACATACCGCTTTGTTGGAACCTAACTTTTTTTTTTTTTTTTATGGACGAAATATATTATTCTGAAGTGTGTCCAGGTCATGACATTAAGTATTTACAAGCTTGCTGTGGAAATTGTTTCTGAATCTTTCTTATTTTATTTACAGAAAAATACCCTTCATTTTTCCTTAACCATATTATTTCGATTATAATTTTTAATATTTATTTGCATATAATTTAATGCTTTGACACTGATTATTTATCTTATAATTTTCCTATCGCAAAGGGAAAAAGACAATAAACTTGACTCACAACTACAAATATATTCAATAATTAATTCAACACAAGGATCCCAGAAGTTACGATATAGAGGTAGCTAATCCATATCTCTGAGAAAACGTTTTGCCTTCTGAATCAAAGCTTTGGCACAATATCATTGAGAAAATGTACAAAATCAACCAGTTCCTAAGAGAAGTCCCAGTTTTGTATTTGTAACCACGAAGAAAGAATCATTCTACATGGCTGAAATGAATAATTCTATATGGCTAAAATAAATACTTTATTGCCATAATAATCCCCATTATTCAGAAGATGATCTTATTCATATGGCACAAGTCCACAGAGGAGGCCATTGACTAAAATTCAATTCAAGCTTCCAAAGAATATTATAGTGTTCATGTAAAAGTAATCACAGAAAGAAGAGATCACTTAAAAAAATTAGAAGAATAAAAACTAACAAATTTCCTAAGTAAATAGAATTTAATGTAAGTGATTAAAAAACAATAAATGTTCGATTTCAGCCTTCATAATCAGTTTTGACCTATTGAAATGGCGTGATAGGTCCTTTTCAATTCCTCAGTTTACATGATTTCTATTTATCTTTTCTATGTCAGGTTTTCATTTTCGAGAGCGACCGTCAATTTTGTTTCCTTTATATTCCTTTGATGATAATTAGAGAGAGAGAGGAGAGAGAGAGAGAGAGAGAGAGAGAGAGAGAGAGAGAGAGAGAGGATAATTTCACGAAATGTATAAATAGCTGAATGAGGTACTGAAACTGGGGAGAGAGAGAGAGAGAGAGAGAGAGAGAGAGAGAGAGAGAATCCTCTAACATTCCTCAATGATAATTGGAAGGAATTCTTTGATAGTTCAGTGGACCATCTAAAAAATGGTAATAGTGTAAGTAAAAGTAGAGAGAGAGAGAGAGAGAGAGAGAAAGAGAGCAGGCTTTAATCTTAACCTAACTTCGTCTTTCATAGTTTAGTTAGTTCTATAATTTTTACATCAATGCTCATCAATTCTAGTCTAGAATGGGCAACTCTCTCTCTCTCTCTCTCTCTCTCTCTCTCTCTCTCTCTCTCTCTCTCTCTCTCTCTCTTTGTACTTAACGAGGAATGTTGTCTTACATGTTAACATGAGATTGTTCTTCGCAAAAAAAGATATGTTTCAGGATGCTTGTTTTGCACGATCATGTTCGTGACCAAACTAATTCCTTTATCCGAAAAATTATGTTATTAATATTCTTGTTCTATGAAATTACTATTGTCTAATAAACCACAATATACCAATGTAATTGCCTTTAAGAACGGCTGCTTTGTTAATGCTTTTCTTTTGGTCTGAAATGATCTTAAGAAAGAAGAAGCATCACAAACCCATTGCAAATACATATAACCTTGACAAAATCGGTCGACAGAATCTTGTAACTCCAAGGTGGGAGATGGCTAAGCTCTTTACATCTCCCAAACGTACCATTCTGCATCGTGGCCTTCACAATAGTCTTATTATTATAAGTAGTGGTAGTAGAACTATTACCATGTGACAATACTCAAACAACAATAGAAAAAAATTGGTAAATTTGGTAAGCCATATCCTACTCTCTGGCCACCAACATAAAGCTGAAAATTCCTTAATCAATTATATTGTCTGTTAAACGGTAATACTACAGCCATCCAAACTCCAATTACTGACATTGCAAGCTTGAAATTATGTTCAATATATCTTAGGTAGCTGTCACGAACGCAATATATTCCATGAAACGTCTGATAGACTCATTTCCATTTGTATTTTTGTTTGTTTTGGTTAAGGGCAAATCTCAAACTGGAGCAGACCATTTGATAGTTCGTAAACAAGCATTTCTCAATTAAAATGCCGGTGCCTCGTTCTCCCCCAAGTACCATAGGGCCTCAGGTGACTGTGACGTCACGTCTGCAAGATCGTCACTCGAAGCTGGATTAGACCGGATTTCATTTCAGAATTGTGGACTACAGACGCCATCTATTGACTGCCCGAAGAAAGTAGGTGCTCAATCAAAAAACTATTGTGCTTTTGATAGCGGGGCAAGATTAAAATTGTTGAACAAGCGATTGCAATGACTGTATAAAAAAAAGTAAATTATGTATTCAATTATTCATGCATATTTGCTCTTAGCAAGTAGTATTTGAAGCCAAATGGGAGCGCTTACAGTTCAGTTGCCCACGGGTTTCATCTGCTAGGGAATCGGCGGAGCAATACAAACAAGATGGCGGACGCTATGTTTTGGAGCCCGGTTTAAAAACATGTGTATTGTTAGAAAACCCCAATACCTATAAAAACGATAATGGGGGACCCTTTTGGGAATCAGGGTTTTTGGGTGGGGGGAGAACACACGAGTAAATGAAAACGATATGGGGGGAACCATTGGGAAACCGGGGTTTTTGGGTGGGGGGAAACCCAGACGACGACAATGAACACGAAAAACCACGAAACCCTAGCAGACGAAACCCGTTGCCAACTAAACTGTAGGAGCTTGCGTACCAACTAAAATGTAGGAGGTCCCGTCCCCCGTTGTGTTAGGCTAACCAAACGACGGCAATGAACACTAAAAACCACGAAACCCTAGCAAACGAAACCAGTGGCCAACTAAACTGTATGAGCTCCCGTTCCAACTAAACTGTATGAGCTCCCGTTCCAACTAAACTGTAGGAGCTCCTGTTCCCCGTTGTGTTAGGCTAACGAAACTGTCCCCCTACTCAACATTCGTAGACCGAACATATGGGCTATTAGCCTAATAGAACGTTCATGCATGAAATGCGGTACCTGGCCAACTGAGGTGATCGTAACCAAACGAACCAACCTAACCAAACTTAGGCTGCGTGCCCTTACCTGGCCGGGGGCGAACCAAAGGAACCAACCTAACCATAGTTAGTCTCCACGTTCTTACCTGGCCGGGGGGCTGGACCCCCCAGTATAGTATATTAACAGTGATTGCTACCTAACCAAAGGAACCGACCTAACCAAACAAAATCTGCATGTCCTTACCTGGCCCCCCTGTGTAGTAAGTTAACAATTATTAATACCTAACCAATAAAACTTGTCCTTACGTATGGCTGGCACCCGTATGTCCTTACTGATAACTAAACAAAATGAATATTTCCAAGAATACATTGGTTAAAGTCAAGGCCACGTTGTTTGATTGAACACGTGGACTGCGTTCGAACACGTGGACTTCTAGCGAACGTGAATGTTCGGATGTGTTGAGCGTGCCTGACTTCAGCATAACGGGAATAACAATGGCGTGCTTAATTTGGGCAAAATAATTAACATAACGTGCATTTACATTGATAAGCTTACCTTGGAGATGTGCTAGTCGTCGAATGATTGGCCGGTCCCCACCCCCCCCCCCCCCCCCCACCACTGATATAGAAACTTAATAAGATAAATCTGAGTCGTTCAAATCTTCTGGGTAGAGGATTTTTTTTTTCTTTCTTGGCGGGACGGTTGTTTTCCGAGATGACTGAAAGCTTTCCCCTTTTTTCAAAAGTCCGACGGTGCTTTCATTACAGTCCTTACACAAACCACTAAAATCACCCATTAGGCCTGTTTTCATTAAATAACTAATGAGCGATCGTTCATCGCGACACAAAATGTAGATGTCTTCCACGTGTGAGGGACACGAAAAATTATCGGCAGAAGAAGACATGGTAATTATGATCGTAGCACTGTACAAGCTGAGAAGCAGACTGAGGGCAAAGGGTTGGGCAGGGTCAGGCAAGGTCCGTTCCAGGTACTAGTTATCTTGGCAGACGGATTAAGGGCCAAGTAGACGGAAAATAAATATCGAAGAATGTAAAAAAATGAAGGTCCTACAGATTAGTTGGCCAAGGATAAAAATATCAAAGAATGTAAAAAAAAAATGTATCTCCTACAGATTAGGTGGGCAAGGCTAAAAATTTAGATTAATGTAAAAAAAAAAAAAAATGGAGCTCATACAGATTAGTTGGGCAAAGGTAAAAATATCGAATAATGTAAAACATTAGTGGAGCTCCTACAGATTAGTTGGGCAAGGGTAAAAATATCGAATAATGTAAAACAATAGTGGAGCTCCTACAGATTAGTTGGGCAAGGGTTTAAATATCGTTTGTTTGGGTTCGGGACGTCTGCGAGAACTACTTACCTTGGCGGAGTGATTAAAGACTGGGCAAAATGGTGTTACGCGCCCCGGGCAACTGAACTGTAATCAACCGCCAAATGCATGGAATTGTCCGAGGGAATTCACGAATCAGGTTCTGGTAATACATTCACAACCCTGGATTGTTAGCCGGCGAAAACCTAGAATTACCAATATAATTTTACTATTCCACATATTATTTTGGTCTAGTTTTTGGCAAATCTGGGGGTACATTATACTGAGACGGTTTTATATTGTTATTCTTAGCTCTAACCTCGGCAAAACCTCACATAAATGATGTTCTGCTTTCGATTGGTACTTTTAATTTTTTCAGGGGTTTGTATGGCTGGCTACAGGGTTACAGGGTGCACCTACAGGGTGTCAGTACTGCGATTCCTCCTAACATTTCTCTTGACTAAAATATTCCAGAAAATAAAAAAACTGGATACGTCTTAATAGCTAATTAGATTATGCATTTCATTAAGGCATAAATTCCCATTAGTTAAGATATTTCATCTTGAAGATATTAGTCAGTATATACGAGAGTTTTACGAAAATGATAACCTAAAAGGACGATTATTTGTCCTTCGAGTTTCTCGAAGGTTATAAGATTAAATTATCTCGTAGGTCTGTAATGAAGTCAGAATGACCTCTATATTAATATCATATAAAGAAAAATAGTAATAAATATGTCATTAAACACTTAAAATGATAGTGATACTGATATGAATCACAAGATTACTAAGTGCAAGTGCACTTTAAGCTCTTTCTGCAGGGAGGAATTGGGTTTACTTCTTATACAAATTAATGGAAATGACACATATCTCTAAAATATATAATTCTATCTTATTTATTAATATTCTCAGGGCTGCTTCTCGATTTCCTATCGTATCCTGGAATTTTAAGGTTGGTAATTTTGAGTAACAAATCCCGACTTATTTCAACCTCAATTTTCGAATTTCCATGAATTTTAGCAAAATCAAAAATACCTTCAACCAGAAACTATTAGTTTTATCAAATATATCTCCAAAATGGCAAAATTTCTGTCAAAATTGAATTTAAAGGACTCATAATTTTGATATGAATAGTCCTTGTTACATCATGAATCCCAACTTTAGAGACTTTTAAACGAGGGAATTGTCAGCCTTTTTTCACACTATTTCCTAATATTTGGATCGAAAATAACGAAGAATTCCTTACGGGGACCCATTAATCTTTAGTCATTATTTCACGTCGAGAATAGTTCGTCATTTGCACTGAATTGCGTGTTAAAGCTTCTATTAATATTGGCAATCTTGCTTCTTCTCCGGACAAAGAGCGGCCATTGTTTGTTACCAGAACGAACTTCGTCACTTTCTTTAGAGCATTTTAAGTTCTTCAAAACGTCCCCTTATTAAGGTTCAATTTTAGAGATATACATTAATTCGTTTATACTATTTATCATATATATTAATCCAGGATTTATTCGCGGTCTTGCTAAAACAATATATATTAGTTTCGTCTTCAAACTACCAAACTCCATCCAAGGATTATCATAGCACTCAATAGATGTCTTTAGTGTTGACAATCTTGAGAAAACAGAAGGCGAAAGGAATGTTAGCAAACAAGAGGGAGACTCATTTGAGTGCTTTTCCTCTTCTATAGCTGATTAAGTGAAAAGATACTGAAGATAAGAGTACGAATCGTGAACAATGTATTTCATTCTAGGTAAAAGGGAGCAGTGCCTTTAATGCGCCTCACGGGGTGCACTGTAGGCTTTACAAGAGGGCGTTTGCAGCGTCGTTTTGAATCCTAGTTGCCGCCACTTTTTAGCCTTTGACTTGACCTCCATTCCTGCTTCCTCTCTTCGATCTTGTCCAACCTCTTCAGCGCTTTCTTCTTTAGATCCTTGTACTTCATCTTCATGATTTTCTGTGTCTCTTTCTCTTGCTGGCCAACCACTCTAATTCCTTTTAGAAGCATTGTATGGCCGAAAGCGTCCCCAGTGGTAGACCTAGCCCAAATTTCATAAACAATTTCACTTAGACGATTATATGAGTTATAATCCATTCTTGGGAGCTTAAACTATAAACTTCTGCTGCACGATAAACCTCGTAAAACCTCCGGAAAAAGGAAATAAGACGAACTTTCGAGAGAAAGTACAGGAAAGAAAGTTGGTTGAAGAAGAAAGGAGAGAGGAGGCGAAACCCATTAAGCCTCTTCTGATTATCTCCTCAAAAACTCCGTCATTTTTAAAATGGCGAGAATCGTTTCAGGCTTTGTGGTGATGAACTGCTTATCTCACTCGCGGTTTGAGACGCTGGAGAGAGAGATAATCAGGACCAGCATTACCTCAAGGATACGGAAGTGCAGTATCAAAATTATATCTTTTTATTAGATAAGTAAAAGGGACTTGATGTTCTCATCTTGTTTATGTATTTGATAGTTCATGAATAACTGCCATCATTGAGACATCTTGTTCCTTTATAATGCTATTCAGAAACTGTACATAAACCCGGATTTATAATTTGATGTTTAAACCAATGAATAAAAGCATGTGTTAATTTCCTAATGACAATCGAATAATGTCGGAAAGTAAAAATTGTAAGCAACTTACAAAGGTTCTCAGCAAATTCATTATTAGGTACAGGATAAGCGTTGGTCATTTCATAAAATAAACTCTTAATGAACGTACACAAAACTCTTCAACAGAATGTCGGACCTCTATTATGCAATAAATCTTAGAATATAAACTTTTAGATGAAAACGAAAATAAATTTGGAATTCCTTTGACAGCTGTAAAAATCGTATATGGTAAAGTTTACTCATTACAATATTATCATCATTATCAGCATCATCGCCTTCATAATACCGCATGAGATAATAATCCTTGAAAAGACATTATACACCAGAAGGTTAAACCTATAAAGAGACTCGTTTACAAAGCAATCAAAACTGCCTTCATTCTCCCTTTGATTCTCCAGAGGCTAAGATTATTAAGGAAGAGGAACAAACAGAGATTATGTGATTGGGGTAAATAATAAAATGGAGTCCACAAAACCGAAGAGACATTTGATTTATTTATGAAATTTAAGCTGCCAAGCCAACACTAGGGCACCTTTGGCTATTTAAATCTTAAGACAGAGAAAAGAAATAGGGAGCTGGAGTGGTTGGACAGCAAGACTTGAGGAAGGGAAGAAGGATCGAAGGTCAAGTAAAAAACTAAACATTAGATGTAACTAGGGGCCGAATGCGCTCTGCAAACACCTTTCATAAACGCCTACAGTGCACCACGCGAGGTCCAATGACGGCACTGTCTTCCTATAGAAAGATGAAGAGAAAGGTGAAAAGAAGAAAGTTAATATCAGGGGCGTGTTTATGGGAACAGGGAACGAGCAATAAGCAGCTCATAAGGAATCCCAAATGGGGCGTTGTAGAAACTCTCTCTTACGTCGGCTGGGAATTGAATTTTTAGTCCTTTTCTGGGCTGTTCACTTCTTCGCCACCGATACGTGAATTGCAAGGAGAAGGGATATAGTCGCCTTTTAGTTGAATCTTATTGTGCTCTGGAGAGAGAGAGAGAGAGAGAGAGAGAGAGAGAGAGAGAGAGAGAGATAGTTTTAATATTAGAGAAATCTTGCTGTTTGCTACAGAGAGAGAGAGAGAGAGAGAGAGAGAGCGCAATAGTTATATTGAGAAACTGCTGTTTTTGCGAGAGAGAGAGATAGAGAGAGAGAGAGAGAGAGCGATATGTTTTTAATATTAGAGAAATCTGCTGTTTGCTACAGGAGAGATAAGAATAGAGAGGAGAGAGAGCGCAATAGTTTTTATATTAGAGAAATTTTGCTGTTTGCTAGAGAGAGAGAGAGAGAGAGAGAGAGGAGAGAGAGAGAGAGGAGCAATAGTTATAATAGTTTTTCTAGAAGAATCTTGCTGTTTTTCTAGAGAGAGAGAGAGAGAGAGAGAGAGAGAGAGAGAGAGAGAGAGAGAGAGATATTTAAGGCCTGTAAACGGACCTTTAGGAAAGCGACTAAACACGGTATATCTCGCCTTTTGGGACACAAGGATAACTAAGACTAATTAAAAACGAAAGTTTGAATTAAGTAAACCGAGATTTGAATAAATCTTTGGGGAAGTACGAGTGTAATAAACAGCACATTAAGGATAACGAAAGGGAGCTTTTCATAGATACCTAAGGACGCCTAGGATACGTTGAATCCTTTTTGGTTGACTTTTAATTATTTGAATGTTGATTTCATGAGTCAGACATGACCTGTGCTAATAATAATATCAATAATACTTATTTTCAAGGTGTTTATTATAACACAGGTGTAAACAAGCGAGAGAGAGAGAGAGAGAGAGAGAGAGAGAGAGAGAGAGAGAGAGAGAGAGAAAGCACGCACAACTAGAACTGATATTTCTAAGCGTGAGTGGATCTTAAAAGATAGGATGCTTATTAGGTTTACCAATCTAAACAATATAAGAATTTTGTGCTGATATTTATATATCTACTTGGTTTAGTCAGTCAATTTTCAAGCCTAAACCCTTAAACCTAAAATCTAAAACGAGAGAAATGTCGAAGAAAATTCTAAAAGGAAAAGAAATAAATAAAGGACTGTAGTTGATCACACTTGAAGAAGACATCCCTGCCCCCGCCCCACCCCATCCTCCCGTGCATAGAGCCTGTCCCAATGACCTGCATACTTAGGGAAGACTAAAAAGCCACAAAGAGTTCACGACTGAAGCGTTGAAATCTCCAGAGGGACCATTTGCCTCCATAAAAGCATCATTCTTTGGATAGACAAGCGACTCTAATGCCTGTGTTTTATAACCTCCCAGACTACAAATGAGATAATCACAGCATAAGTGAATCTCGTAAAAGGCATTAAGTGACCTGCACAAGTAATTTATGAAAGATAAATGCGTGTACTTATTAATCTTTATAATCAAAGGAGCTTTTCTGGGCTTAAACGAGAGCAAATAATGTTTCCAAAGATTACAGTTCAGGGGAATGGCAAATTCGGGCTTTTGAAGAGGCTCTCATTAAACAAAATAACATTTCTGAAAATAGCAGAATTTGGATTAGGATTTGAGCCATAACCATTCAAGTCTTTGTTTAAAGGCACTTTACCTTTGTGTTCTGTGTTATGTAAGTGAAATGTAGCCTTTTCGGGTTAATTTTTGAACCAAAATCGTCTTATTTTACATTCTGAGATTCCGGCTATTGTTAGTAAGCATTCAAAATAAGTATTTTGCGCTTTAAACAGACTTTAGGTGAAATATACCGGTGGCTCTTCAATAAATGTATCATTGCATCCTCATACATTTGTCCGCAGTTTTTCTTTCTAACACAAATATTTTACTACAAGTACTTATTATTTTTCTGTAGTATGTATTTATATAGTAAATTCAATTCTAAAAAGGTCGGAAGAAAGCATTGACAAATTTTACGAGTTAAAATATAAGAAAAACCGGAAACTTTTTTTTTTTCAAAGACATCAAAACGTCCCATCATAACGCAAGTATTTCCTAATTGTAGACTCCCTGAGACTGTGCAAAATTGAAGGTCCGGTTAATGAACATCAAATTCCTTCATTTGGCGAGTTCTCCCAAGGACGCATCTTAGGGAAATTCATTCGTCTCTTAGCAGAAATTAGTCTTTCTTAACATTATGCTTTAAGTTTCCGATTTGGCATTTGCAATTGCAAAATAGTTTATGGTTTCTTGTTTATGATGGATATAGATATAAACGTGCATCTAAGTCTGGCTATGAATCTAAGCTTCCTGCGTGTTTTCTACCATCAGATTTAACACAAATCTCCATTTCCTAAGAATTCTACCTTAGCTACGGCCACGATAGTTTGCCCAGTGCAGTTGTGGAATCTTCTGAACTCCAAG
>NC_087200.1:212467697-212472697 GCF_015104395.2 Macrobrachium nipponense
TAGACTCAAATTGACCTAATATTTTACCCCGTCGTTACTCTCTCTTTCTTTCTCTATTTAACTTTTTATATTTCATTCTGTTCATTTTCTCCCCTTCCTCTACCCTATGAAGGCTTCAAAGTCTCTTGAATATCAGAGTATTTACCTTAGTACTTGACGGGAAAAACTCCATCGCAATGTTTACTAAACCTGGTATCTCACCATCTCAGTTCGTTGTTTGATCTTGTTGTGTATATGAAGTTGTGGTAAAGGAATACATATTCTTCGATGTTCCTGAGGTCTGGCTTATTCTGGGAAATTCTAATGAATGCAGAGAGAGAGAGAGAGAGAGAGAGAGAGAGAGAGAGAGAGAGAGAGAGAGAGAGAGATATTATCTTCATTCCTCAAATATTCAAAATTAATATTTTTTCCGCTTTAGTAAGGGCCAGTGGCCTACCAGTGGTACAACATAAATATCAGAATGTACAAAACCAAAATTCAGCAAACAAACATTATTCGGTACAAATTTTTACTAGTTTCAAGATCCATTGGTGTTTGGGTAGTTAGAAGCAAATTAATCTTATTAAGGCTATCTTGGTTTTCAGTTTCTATTTAATTGATATAATTTATCTTTTCATCGTTGGGAGTACGAAACAAAAGTCAGATTTCCTTTATAAAACGATTTTGTTTACCACTGAAAGCAAAGCGAAAATGACTGTAATCCTGACAGTTTGTCATATATTTATGTATATTGAACATATATGTAAAAATATTTTCTTGTAGAATAACTCTTAAGAGCTGATACATGTAAAATAATAATAGAAAATGAAGTGAGACAATAAGCATACCATCATACGAGCCACAGGAAAATGGAAGAGAGGAAAGGTCGAAAAGACAGAAGAAAGGAAAGAGAATGAAGAGGAAATTGAGATGCATTGAAGGAAAATTAAATCAGTATAAAGGAATTGTAGAAGGCAGATTAAAATACAAAAAACGCAGCTAAGAAGAAGGAGATGGAAAATAAATGATACAAAATATTAGGTGATGGGAAAAGAAGCGATTAAAACAGAAAGAACGCAAAAAATAATAAAGAGTTAAACAGATTGCAGTAATTACGACGTTGAATTGGAATGTGACTCTGAAAGAGTGCAGAAAATAACAGTTAACGAGGTCGTTTAAGAACAAAAATTGATAAAGAAAATTGGCGCCAATATATAAGCGTAGATCACATCCAAAAAAACTGCATTAGGCCAAGACGCATGGACCAATTTGGAATTTCTTTAATAACGACCCCTTGAAGTTCCCGGACTGATTGATCCAAATCCTATTTGCTCAGATTCTCGTGAACGGAAGTTGGAGTGAGTGACGATGGCCCAAGTTGGTTCCCTGGAAGGGTTAGGACAACTGTAGCTGACACTCACGATTTTTCACGACGTCCCATGGAATACCCTACTTGAAAAGGGACGTAATAAGCTTTTATGGTTTTGCTTTGTTATTTTTGTTCAAGTACAATCTTTGCCCAAAAATTATATGTAGTGTTTACAGGCCTCTACATTGATTTAATATTTACTTATATAAAACGTTAGTTTAGAACATGTGGATTATGGACAAGATTTATGTAAATTTGATATTTGTACAAAGCATGTGTGTATTATGAACAAGAATTCATATAAATTTGATATCGATTTATATGAAACTTTGTCCAAATCATATGTGTCTTTAGGACGTGAATTTATTTTTATTTATATACGAGTTTGTTCAAAATATCTATGTATTTTGATTGTAAATTTATAAAAAACTTGCTACCTATCAATATAAAAAGTTTGAATAAATAAAACACGTTTTTAGTCAATTAGAATTTTAAAAAAAGTATTCTAAATGTTATGTGTGGTCACGGGCACTTACAAAAAGAATTACAATGCATTAATGCAATTACATAGTTTACCATAATGAGGTAATATTCAATGAAATATTTGCATTATCTTTTAAATCATAATGAGGCAATTTTCAAAAAGATTATTTTTATTATATTATTTAGTATAACGATCCTAGTAGAAAATGTTATCTATGATAAAGTTCTTTTCCTAAAATATCTTTCCTAGAATTCAAGTTTGATGAATATTAAGTAACCCCTTTAGTTCAAATATTGTATTGCGTGTCGAATAATCTCTCATAAAAAGTAAATTAAGATTTTGACCTATTAAACGTGGGTCTGCTCCAAAATAGTGGATGATTTATTAACTTTTTCCAAATATGAAGCAGAATGCAATTTGTCGAAAAATATTATGTTAAAACATTGTACTCAAGAAAATAAATTGCGAACAGTGATACAAATTTGCAAATATGCCGGAACAATTAGACTTATGCAAATATGCTCAGAGCATTTTTCATTCGTTCATTTGCATATAGTATGCTAGAATTGTGATGAAACTTGGTTATATTTCCGTTGGATCCATCAGACCCTGCATAATAATATTTGTTTTACCAGAGCGAAAGCTGGAAAAATTAAAGTAATTGTCTCTTTAAGGACTATCTATCAACACTGATAAATACTGCGCAAGGATTATGTTTTTCTGATGGATAGTTTTCTATACACATATTTTGATAAAAGAGTCAATAAACAGATAAATCAATAAAAATCATTCTTAAACACGGTTAAGCGAGTATTTCAAAATCCGGATAAATGAGGTCCATCTTCCCCTTGAATTAAAAGGGAATAAAAAAATCTATTAATGAATGAATGAGTAAATTTACAAACAATTCCTAGGCACAATATCACTAAACACGACTAAATGAGTATTCAAAGTCAGTCTAAATCAGGACAGACTGAATGTAAACGAAGATCTTTCTCGAATCTTCGCAAGCATTAAAAATTAATAATAATATATGATAATACTAATAATAAAAAAAAAAAACAGTTCAAGAGAAATGAAGCGAATAAGAGAGAAACATTGGATGAACCTGTATCCCAGATGAGGTACAGGGAAGCTGGCATCCCCATATAACTTGATTATTTTGTTGTGGGGGGGGGGGGGGGGGGGGGGGGGGGGGGGGGGGGGGGGGGGGGGGGGAGGCCATATTACGCCGGAAATCCCGCACCTGTTCGACAATAATGTGGCTCATTAGCCAGGGCAAATAGTGGTGCTGCCATATTTATGCGTCTACTCCCATCACTCACGCTTCTTTCTTTATGGCTCTAAACGTATAGAGCGGCTGCTGTGGAGTATTCTGAGATAAAGAATATATATATATATATATATATATATATATATATATATATATATATATATATAATATATATATATATATATATATATATAATATATATATTTATATATATATATATATATATATATATATATATATATATATATATATATATATATATATATATATATATATATATATATATTCCGACTCACATCGAGATCGATCCCAGTGTGAGTTTTCAATTTATTTCTGCTGCACACATGACTGCGTCGATTACTCTCATACAAATATATTTACATACATCTACACAAACTTATTTTTAACCACTAATTCAGCAATAATTTTTTAAATGCGATTACGCGTTCGGTAACCTAATAAAAAGCCTCGTTTTCGCTTCGTAATTATTGTGGAAAATGAGTTTGAATTTGCAGGATTGGCAAAAGACTGCAAACCACAGTGAGGTGAAGTATACAGTGGCAGATTTCTAATAATTATTTTCTTAAAATTGCGATTGGCTGTTAATGACATCAAGTAACTATTTACTATAATGAATTCTTATTTTCTTTATATTTCAACTGTCCATCGATGTAAAAATCTGTTGATCATTCAGTAGGATAAGGAGGTATAACGGTATACAATTTGCCGGATATCTTCAGTCTACAGCAATATACGGAAATATTCTTATATGTATATATACAAATGAATGCTTATACATGTCTTTATATATATATACATATATATATATATATATATATATATATATATATATATATATATATATTCGATGAAACCATCATAAAAAAGGGTCCCGAAAGATAATGTAATTAAACGACTTAAAACAAATATCCCTTTTATAATTGAAAAACTGCACGAATATTAACGTAAGAAAAAGAAAGAAAAATACATTATGGCATTGCATAACCAACCCATCATATATATAAAGTTTTGAACTGACGAGACCAGGAAAAAATTTACTGATCCACGATCAAGTGGGCAATTAATATTGCAAATAACAGAACTTAATTTGAATCCGTTGTTGAAACCCAATGATGAAATGGCCAGGCGTGAAATTAATCCTGGAACGCCTGCTCATATATATCAGTCAGGAGGGCTGGGTGAATTTTGTGGGGGATATTCATTTCTGAGTGTAATTCTCGATTTCGCAAAGTATTTTTTTTAAAGATGCTAACAATTATTTATGTCATTATACAGAAAACTGATAGCAGAAACATCTGTAACATGGTTTAAGGTGTAATGTCATACATGACGAAATTATGTGATTTATATATATATATATATATATATATATATATATATATATATATATATATATATATATCTATATATATATATATATATATATATATATATATATATATATATATATATATATATATATATATATATATATACAAAACAGTGGTGGCCACAGCCGGATATACATCAATGAGGAGAAGGACGTAAAGACTTGATAAAAGGGTCAATTTATTCCATACATTTCGTAATGTCTTCATTACATTTTCGAGGGCTGTACAACATAGATAGCATAAAATAAATTACAATAAAGCTAAGAATTTGAGATTTTAAAGTTGCACAATGATTACAAACTTAAAATATTAAAAATACTAAAAAGACACCTTTAAAACAAAAAACGTAAACTAAACAGAACAAAAACTATTAAGAAAAAAAAATGAAACAAAAAAAATAATAAGACATATTCAAGTAAAGTAAAAACTGGACCAACCTATTCAGCGGCAAGGCCAACACTGGATATAAAAGGAAGAAACTAAGAAAGGTACAGTGTGCCAGCA
>NC_087200.1:212477697-212497697 GCF_015104395.2 Macrobrachium nipponense
ACGTCCATAGCATTAAACTCTTTATGAGCTTACAGAAAACACTCATCAATAGAACGTCGAACTTCTATTATGCAATAAATCTTAGAATATAAGCTTTTAGATGAAAACGAAAATAAGTTTGGAATTGCTTCGACAGCTGTAAAAATGGTACGTAGTAATGTTTACTTATTACAATGTTATCAATATTATCAGCATCATCGCCGGCATTATACCGCGAGAGATAATAATCCTTGAAAAGACATTATATATCATAAGGTTAAACCTATAAAGACACTCGTTTACAAAGCGTTAAAAAGCGCCGTCATTCTCCCTCTGATTCTCCAGAGGCCAAGATTATTAAGGAAGAGGAACAAACAGAGATTATGTTGTTGGGATGAATAATAAAACGGAGTCCACAACACCGAAGAGACATTTGATTTATTTATGAAATTTAGGCTGCCAAGCCAACACTAGGGCACCTTTGGCTATTTAAATCTTAAGACAGAGAAAAGAAATAGGGAGCTGGAGTGGTTGGACAGCAAGGTAAGGAGATGAAATACAAGAATATAAAGGTGAAACTGAAAGAAGTAACAACTTTGAATGGTTGGACAGCAAGACTGAGGAAGGGAAGAAGGATCGAAGGTCAAGTAAAAAACTAAACATTAGATGTAACTAGGGGCCGAATGCGCTCTGCAAACACCTTTCATAAACGCCTACAGTGCACCACGCGAGGTCCAACGACGGCACTGCCTTCCTATAGAAAGATGAAGAGAAAGGTGAAAAGAAGAAAGTTAATATCAGGGGCGTGTTTATGGGAACAGGGAACGAGCAATAAGCAGCTCATAAGGAATCCCAAATGGGGGCGTTTTAGAAACTCTCTCTTACGTCGGCTGGGAATTGAATTTTTACTCCTTTTCTGGGCAGTTCCTTTCTCCGTTTCATGACTGACTTCGCCACCGATACGTGACTTGCAAGGGAGAAGGGATATAGTCGCCTTTTGAGATGAATCTTGTTGTGCCTCTAGAGAGAGAAAGGAGCGAGAGAGAGAGAGAGAGAAAGAGAGAGAAGAGAGAGAGAGAAGAGAGAAAAACAATATTCTTAATTTTAGAGTAATCTTGCTGTTTGCTTGAGAGAGAGAGAGAGAGAGAGAGAGAGAGAGAGCAATAGTTATAATAGTTTTATTAGAGAGAGATGTGTGTGTGTGTGTGTGTTAACTTTACAAATATCAAAACATGATTTATGGCCTATAAACGGACTTTTAAGGAAAGCGATTAAACACGGTATATCTCGCCTTTTGGGGCATAAGGATATCTAAGACTAATTGAAAACGAAAGTTTTAATTAACTGAACCGAGATTCGAATGAATCCTTAGGGAAGTACGAGTGTAATAAACAGCTCATTAAGAATGACGAAAGGGGGCTTTTCATATATACGTAAGGACGCCTAGGATACGTTGAATCCTTTTTGGTTGACTTTTAATTATTTGAATGTTGATTTCATGAGTCAGACAAGACCTGTTCTAATAACATTAATAATACTTATTTTCAAGGTGTTAATCATAACACAGGTGTGGAGAGAGAGAGAGAGAGAGAGAGAGAGAGAGAGAGAGAGAGAATATAGAGAGAACGTAAAATATGTTTATTATAACATAGGCTTAGATAAGAGAGAGAGAGAGAGAGAGAGAGAGAGAGAGAGAGAGAGAGAGAGAGAGAGAGAGAGAGAGAGAGAGAGAGAGAGAGAGAGAGCACATACAATTGGAGCTGGTATTTCTAAACGTTAGTGGATCTTAAAAGGTGGGACGCTAATTGGGCTTGCCAATATAAAGGATATATATTAAAATGATTGTGCTATTGTTTGATTATACATCTTTTTGCTTAGTCAGTCAATTCTTAAACGTAAACCCTTAAACCTAAAACCTAAAACGAGATAAATATCAAAGAAAATGCGGAGAAAACAAAACAAGATTGCAGCTGGTCACACTGGAAGAAGACTTCCCCAACCTTTATCCTCCTTTGCCTAGAGCCTGTCCCAAGGACGTGCATACCTGAGAAAGACTAAAAAGCCACAAAACGTTCGCGACTGAAGCGTTGAAATCTCCAGGGGAACCATTTGCCTCCGTGAGAGCATCATTCTATGGATAGGCAAACGGCTCTATTGCCTGTGTTTTATAATTCCCCAGACTACATAGGAGATAATCACAACATAAATGAATCTTGTAAAAGGCATTAAGTGACCTGCAAAAGTAATCTATGAAAGATAAATGCGTGTACTTATTAAAATCTAATTATCAAAGGAGCTTTTCTGGGATTAATCGAGATAATATATATTTCCAAAGATTACAGTTCCGGGGACAATGGCTGATTCGGGCGTTTGAAGAGGCTCGCATTAAACACAATATTGATTCTGAAAATAGCAGATTTTGGATGAGGATTTGAGCCATAAACATTGAAGTCTTTGGTTAAAGGCACTTTACCCTTGTGTTCTGTGTCATGTAAGTTATGTGAAATGTACCCTTTTCGTAATAATTTATGAACCAAAATCATCTTATCTTATATTCTGAGATTCCAGTTATTATTAGCAAGCATTCAAAATAAGTATTTTGCGCTTTAAACAGACTTTAGGTGAAATATACCGGTGCCTCTTCAATAAATGTATCATTGCATCTTCATACATTTGTCAGCAGTTGTTCTTTCGTACACAAATATTTTACTATCAGTACATATTATTTTCTGTAGTACATATTTCTATAGTAAATACAATAATTAAAAGGTCGGAAGAAAGCATTGCCAGATTTTACTACTTAAAATATGAGAAAAACCGGAAAAATTTTTTTTTTTCTTTTCAGTCATCAAAACGTCCCATCATAACCCAAGTATTTCCTAATTGCAGATTCCCAGAGACTGCAAAATTAAAGGTTCGGTTTATGAACATCAAATTTCTTCATCTGGCGAGTTCTCTCAAGGACGCATCTAAGGGAAATTCATTCGTCTCTTAGCAGAAATCAATATTTCTTCAAATTCTGCTTTCAGTTTCCGATTTGGCATTTGCAATTGCAAAATAGTTTATGGTTTCTTGTTTATGATGGATATAGATATAAACATGCATTTAAGTCTGGCTATGAATCTAAACTTCCTGCGGGTTTTCTCCCATCAGATTTTATACAAATCTCTATTTCCTAAAAATTTTACCTTAGCTACGGCTACGATAGTTTGCCCAGTGCACTTGTGGAATCTTCTGATCTCCAAGTAAATATTTAAGCGAGGAGTAAATTCAAATACTGTCCTCCACTGCTGACGTCTCTCGAATTTCAGGGAAGTCTTCATCAATAAGCTGTGTACTCTCTCTCTCTCTCTCTCTCTCTCTCTCTCTCTCTCTCTCTCTCCGTAATGCTTTGGTAACGACTCCAACTGCAGTATGAATACACTCACTAATCCTGATATGAATGTGTACACTTCATCAATAGTTTCACACGCACGCGCACTCACTCACACAAACATACATACACACACAGATCAGGGAGTTTTGAGTGTTATATGTATGTAAATATATGCATACATATAATTTAGAACTCTCTGAACTAGTAAAAATATAGGTTCAAAGACCAAGATTAAGCATCTATAAGCTTTGATTGTACCCTATATCAATAATCACTAGATCACATTTCCAAAGTTCTCAAGAACGCAGTTACATCTATGTCTAATGTGCTTCTTTTACTCATACCCTGATGAACTATTTATTTGTGGCAAGTTAAATGGATAGGGATTCTCTCCATAGGAACCCCACCTACATTATTTTAAAGAATAAATTACTATAATTTGTACAAAATGATGTACATTTACTACAGACATCTACTCAAAATTCATTCATAGAAAGCATTAAATGAATAAGACTATCAACAATGTCATTTATTCGTATATCTAAAAGCTTCTCGTGATGATGAAATGGAAAAATAGAGGCCTGCAACGTGCTGCCACCTACCCTCACCCGGGGGAAACATAATCGCTTGACAGCTCATGACAGAAACCGCGTAACTTTTCCTTAACAATTCGTTCGGTTTTACACTCATTCCTCAGTTTATCGTCTCTTTTCCATTTACTTTAAAGGTTTATTTATACAGTATTGCAAGATAGAATGGTAAAATACCTAACTAAAAAGTATTTGAATTAAAATTGCTTCTCCTTAATGCGTTTTCTCTTCACGTGAAGGCGCTGATATAGTTTGACGAAACAATAAAAAATATATAAAGATATTTTGAAAACTGGGTGCTTGTTTGATTCGTAGTTAAGTAGTGCTGTTTAGATCTGTATCAGTGTTGGTTTTTACTTATTAAAATCGATATATACTTTTATGTTTCTGCACTTCATTGCATTATTCGCGGTAGGCCTAAAAATTCGTGGCATAGGAATTTCAACAAAAAAAATATTATTTGTACAAGGCAAATAAAGTAACTGAAATATTTAACGATTCTCTTGAGCATTTATAAATTTGCGCGTACTAATTCAACTGGTAAAATGCATAGAAGATTCATTAGGTATATATACTAAAGATTTTTACATGAGTGATGAGTATGAAAGCAATTTGAAAAATATGTTACCTAAGAATTCCTAAAAGCAATATGTGATTACAGAATAGTACATACGCACATTAGACATTTTAGATAAAAGGAATATATATATATATATATATATATATATATATATATATATATATATATATATATATAGATAATATACTAAAGAGAACTATTTTTCTCGTAACTGTATTTTTTTAATCATTTTAATTTCCTCCCTTATTCGAAAATATTCAGTCCGAATATTTATTTTTATATTCTTCATCCCCCTGGTTATTCGTCCATTTGTTAAGTCCTTACAAATTAAAAGCTTCAATTGATGGGGTATATATATATATATATATATATATATATATATATATATATATATATATATATATATATATATATATATATATATATATATATCTAATAAAAGGAGCCATAAAAACACCAAAATGTAGAGGAGAAAAGTACTATATTTCAGAGACTGCTGTCTCTCTCTTCAGGTATATGAATGAGAAAAGTTTACAGAAAAGGTGGTATTTATACCAAGAGATTCGTCCACAAGTAAGCCAATTTTAGGTCACCCCCGCTGATAATCTTCCTTTAATCTTCTTAAGCGTTGGTTGAATGAACACTGCGTCGACGATGTCTGATGTCCAATTCCCTTTTGAGATGTTCATTACCTGCTTCTCTTTTATTAAGGCCGATTCCATCATTTGACTCTTGTACCGGCAATTGCTGCTATAAATTACACGTGACATATTCCAGTTTATTCTATGGTTATGTTCATTTAGTATGGTTGAAAATAGCCGAGTTCTGTTGTCCATACCTAACTGACCGTTTGTGTTGTATTAATCTCTGGGGAAGTGATTTATGTAAATCCGATGTAAGATTGGTCACAGTCCTGGCATGGGATCTCATATACCCCAGAGTCTTTGGGCGATGTCTTTTGTTGGACGTTAATCAGGGATTTGGCTAAGGTATTTGGGTAGGTAAATGCAAAAGGGTTGGATTTCCCAAGGGTGTGAGTTACTCTCTTAATCGTCTCCAGGTGGGGAATTTTTATTTTATTGTTGGGTGTGTCTCTGGTCTTGTCTTTAGGGGGTCGGTAGAAAATTACGTTTGCTTTTTGAATTGCCTTTCTCAATTATATGGTCAGGATACTTTAAAGATGAAAGTTGCTTGCGAATTAGTTCAAATTCTTTTTCCAGGAAATCTGGGGAACAAATTCGTAAGGCTCTTAAGAATAGGTTGCTAGCTACACCTATCTTGATAGTATTGTCATGATAGCTAAAGTAGTGAATATATGAAAGAAATGAGAAGTTGGTTTTGTTGTCTATGGTAAATTTTGTATTCTGTCTTGTGTCTCTGATTATTAAAACATCAAGAAAAGGAATTTTGGTTGTCTGTTTCCATTCAACAATTTAAATTTGATGCTGGGCACTAATGCGTTTTAATTTTGAGAGGAATTCATTAAAATTACCCCACTTATTATCCCAAATGTTAGTATGTCATCCACGTACTCATCCATCAGCATGTTTTGGGTTTTATTGCGATTTATTACTGTAGTTTGCAAAGTATTCCATGTACAGATTGGCTCTAAAATAGGACTTAAAGGACTACCCATACTACACCCGAATTTTGCTTGTAGAATGATTCCCCGAATGAAAATAACGTTATTAGATGCACATAATTCAACTAACTTTATTATTATTTTGTCAAGTGCCAAAGGGAAATGATCTGAATAGGGGGATAATTTTTCCTTAAAAACTGAAGAACGTCCTGTACTGGTACGTGTGAATAGGGAGTCTACGTCAAGCTTAAAAGTTTTATGTTGTGAAGTGGTATATGTGCTTCTCTGAATTTGTGACAAAAGTCTTCCGAATGTTTGATGTGACTGAGAGAAAAAGTGCCTAAAAAGGAGAAAGAGGCCAGCTAACCATTTAGAAATTTTGTAATTGAAAGCTCCGGCGCATGAAACGATGGGTCTGAATGGAGATTGTCTTTGTGAGTTTTGGGAAGACCATAAAAGTAGGGTAATTTAGGATTAATTACTTTAAATTTCTCTAATAGTTCAATACTCTTTTTGTCTTGGCCAATTAATCTTACTTTCCGAAAAATTCTGTGGAACGTTGTGGAGGGGTTTTTCTACCGAACCCCCTAAAGACAAGACCAGAGACACACCCAACAATAAAAATAAAAATTCCCCACCTGGAGACGATTAAGAGAGTAACTCACACCCTTGGGAAATCCAACCCTTTTGCATTTACCTACCCAAATACCTTAGCCAATCCCTGATTAACGTCCAACAAAAGACATCGCCCAAGACTCTGGGGTATATGAGATCCCATGCCAGAAACTGTGACCAATCTTACATCGGATTTACAGGTAAATCACTTCCCAGAGATTAATACAACACAAACGGTCAGTTAGGTATGGACAACAGAACTCGGCTATTTTCAACCATATAAATGAACATAACCATAGAATAAACTGGAATATGTCACGTGTAATTTATAGCAGCAACTGCCGGTACAAGAGTCAAATGATGGAATCGGCCTTAATAAAGAGAAGCAGGTAATGAACATCTCCAAAAGGGAATGGACATCAGACATCGTCGACACAGTGTTCATTCAACCAACGCTTAAGAGATAAAGGAAGATTATCAGTGGGGTGACCTAAATTGGCTTACTTGTGGACGAATCTCTTGGTATAAATACCACCTTTTCTGTAAACTTTTCTCATTCATATACCTGAAGAGAGAGACAGCAGTCTCTGAAAATATAGTACTTTCTCTCTACATTTTGGTGTTTTTATGGGCTCCTTTTATTAGATGAATTCTGTTGTTACAGAACATTTTTACCAGTCATATATATATATATATATATATCTATATATATATATATATATATATATATATATATATATATATATATATGTATATATATATATATATATATATATATATATATATATATATATATATATATATATATATATATATATATATATATATATATATATATATATATATATATATATGTGTGTGTGTGTGTGTGTGTGTGTGTGTTTGTATCTTGAAGAAACTCGTTTCTTTGTTGTAGATTATTATTATATAATAATTTAATGAATGTAAAGAACAAAGTAACAGATGCATTCGCATATCTAGCTTTCTTTTCATTAAGTAGCCTTCATCATGTCCTCATCCCATAATGATCTGAATCATATCTTTCATTCACGACCTGCGCCTGGGAAAGGCCTATTAAGGGGCCCATAAAATGTTCGCGATGAAGCGCTGAAATCTCCAGAGGAGCCATTTCCCTAGGCAAGATCTCGTCTGTTCTGATCGAAGGCATCTCTCTTAGATAGATAAAGGGTTTTAATGCTTGTGTTTAATAACCTACCAAAATACAAACGTGACAATTACACCAGAAATACATCTCTAACAGATTTTAAGTAACTTGCGAAGGTAAGCTATGAAAGAGAAATTGGAATCATTGATAATCCAGCAGAACACCATCAGGGTATAATCGGTAATCTCTAATTGTCAAAATTAGCTTTTCTTGGTTTAATCGGGAGAATATTTATATTTACAAAGATTGCAGATGGCAGATTAGGGGGACTGAAGAGGTTCTCATTAAACACAATAGCTCTTCTGACTGTCACTGAAATGACTGAAATATGTTATAAGGTGAATTAGGGTTTGAGCAACTACCATTCAAGCCTTTGGTCAAATGTAGTAGATTACTTTTGGTCCTGTGTTATGGAAGTTGCGTGAATTGCGTCATTTTTGGCTTAATTTATCACAATACTCAAGTTTCGTGTGTTTAAGGTCCAGTTAATCGTAACGGCTTCTATGTAAATGTAAACTTCAAGTCAAATACACTGGCCCCTTTCTATGCCCGCCCCCTTCTCATCAAGGTAGACTCAAAGGCTATTCGGGACAGAATATTGGAAAATCTGCAAAACTCAAGGACTTGCATGGTCCATATAAGAAGATTTATATCAAGAAAGACACCCACCCAGGAGTAAGAGAGAATGGAAAAGGCTGAAGGATGCTGAGGAAGAGGAAAAAAGAAACCCACTAATGTAGGATGCAATATACGTCTAGACTACAAGTAGAGGGTATTGTACAGGGATAATGTAAATAATAGATAGATGCATCCTCACCCTTTTTAGTAGGACACAAAGTAATATAGGATCATGTCTTGGAATATAAACTCTGTAAAAACTAAAATAGAAAAAAGAGATGTTGAATATTATTGAATTCTTATGATGTTATCTGTTTAAATGAAATAAAACGAATTTGCCACTTTCATTTCCGGGTTATGTTTCATACGTAAGTTATACCGATCAAACAGTATTAGAGGTGGAACTTGTGTGTATAAGACAGTATTTGAACAAGCAAGTATTTGATGTTGATGTATCAATCGCAGATCAAATATGGTTCCGATTAAAATGTATACCAGGTGTTTTGCTTGGAGCATGTTATGTCCCTCCTGCGATTCCGAGTATTTCAGTTATAGCCAATTAAGTAAAATCCAAGAAAAGATAAAAACTAGTGAATGTAGTAATGGATGTATTGTAATGGGTGATATGAATTCCAGGTTAGGGACTTCCATTAGAGAGCTCACAGAACGATTAGGCCTAGTGATTATTCGTACCCCTTTATACCAGATCCGATACCCACACCAATGACAATGCTGTAGCTATATTTGGTTTGTGTGTAGAAGAACAGTTACTTATTGTTAATAATTTAAAAACACCTTATTCTTATTACCAGAGGAGAAAGACCTTTCGAAGAGGGAGAGAATGGATTTCTGAAATTGACACATGTATCGTATCAAAGAAGCTGGTTTAAGTTTTATCACCGATTTTCATGTAATTGATAATGATTTATTACCATCAGATCATGCTCCTATTCAATTGTGTTGCAACCTCCTTCCGTCTCTCTTGAGTCGATTAAGTTACGAGCATCAGAGCTGGGCATGCATGGAGCGGAGTATAGTGACATATCAACGACGTGCAATCGACTGACCAAACAGTCAATTCAGTTTCAAAAGATAGACGGTGATGTGTTTCTGACTAAGCTTAGTGGCCACAGAGTAGAGCTAGACAGAGATGAGGATATAGATTTGTCAGCCTTACGCCTTAGCAAACACTCTATAGATTGTGTGCCTCCACTAGTGTATTTCATGAGAATCCTGAAGGAATTTAATAAATAATGGCCAAGAGTAGATTGGTATAGCATGTTGGAGGAAAATGGGGGGAGCAGGCACGGATTCTGGGGGTGCAATTGATTGGAAAGGTCAAATTTATAGAGGAACCCAAGTAATTCAGACTCTAAGCCGATGATGAGCAATTCAAAGAATATTTTGAGCAAATATTTAACCCTCCTAATGTAGACAGTCTTAATATAGACGATTTTCATTCAGATGTAACTATACCTGTATTGGACGATCCAATTACTCCAGCTGAGGTACAGACTCAGGTAAAAAGGTTAAAGCCCAATAAAGCCAGTGGACTGACGGTCTAACCCCAGGTTTGTTCAAAATGTTACCGTTTGAGTGGATCATGCTAATTGCTACATTATTTAATAATCTGTTTTTGTCTAGTTCTTACCCATTAAGTTGGATAGCCAGCAAAATGCATACATATTCAAACGAGGAAGTAGTCTTCTCCGGGTAATTACAGAGGCATTAATGTAATTAATAGTATAGCTAAGATTTACGATATGGTCCTATGTGCTCGTCTTAGTCAGTGGTTTAAGCCGTGTAGAGAGCAAGCAGGAAGTCAAGCGGGGAGGGGATGTGTAGAGCAAATAGTAACTTTGAGGCTATTGGTGGACGTCGCTAGGAGGAAGAAATTGAAGCTTTTTGTAACCTTGTTGATTTTAGAAGAGCTTATGATTGTGTACCTAGACATAAGTTATTTTCTGTGCTAAAACGAATGGGAGTTGGGATGACTATGCTTTTAGCATTGGTGGCGTATATCGTTGCACAAATAGCGTGATGGTACCTCTCTCCTTGCTGCTACTGTTGGTGTGCGCCAAGGCTCACCTACCTCATGATATTTATTTGTTTTATATGTAAATGACATGATACAAAGATAAAAACGTAATTGCCCTTTGGATGGTTTTCTTGCTTGGTTGCATATTATGGTCATGATGGATGACACTGTCCTCCTATCCACTACAAAGGATGGTATGGAAACATAAAATAAGGATTTTGTATGAATTTTGTAATTCCTATGGGATGATTATTAATGACAGTAAAACTAAATTTATGGTGATTAATGGTACTAGGGAAGACAAGGAACCCATAATATGTAATTATGATGTGATTAGTTACTGTAATCAGTACATTTATCTAGGCAGTCCTTTTACGGATGATGGTTCTCCCACAACAGCTATCAAGCAGCATGCAATAAGTAAATGTGTCATACTCTGAAATTTATTTCATTTATAAGTAGAAACAAGGATGTGCCATTTTTAGTTAAGAAGAAATTTTTGATGCTGCTATTATGTCAACTATATTATATTCATGTGAGTCATGGCTGAATGTGATATTAAACCCATCGAAAAGCAATATAAATGGTGTATTAAACAACTTTTGGGGTCAGAAAAACTAATAATGACGTATGTATGGTAGAACTGGGACTTCCGCCGATGAGGGCATTAATCAAATCGCAGGCAAAGAGATTCTTCAAAAAGATGTGGCTTGAAAGGAATAATATGGATGATGACCCTTTAATTCACGCCATGCGAATAGTGATGAACTATAATGACTCTGTTTCGAGGGTATATACGAAACCTTATCTCTGATAATACTGATGATATTGAGGAAGGAAAATGTGAACTGCAATTAAAGTCAGAAACTCCAATTCCAATAGGATTGTGTTCTATAAAACTGTTAAACCAACCCAGATTTAGTCGTTCATGACATTTATACAAACCAATTAAGACTTAATGAAATAGAACGTGTATCCATGGACAAGAATGCGGTTAAGTGCTCATTCATTGGCAGTTGAGGACAGGTCGGTGGAACAGAAGATGGTAAGGGCCGTCTGCCGATGGACGAGAGGTTGTGTTCATGCGGTGAGGTCCAGACAGAGACTCATGTCATGAAAATTGTCCACTTTCGTTACAGATCAGGCAGACGTATAACGTTACCACAGCTTTAGACTTGCTAGTAACCAGAACCGATTATGATGTAGTATGTAAAATTGTACATAAGCTTCTTTCCTTGTATTGAATGTAACACGTTATTATAATGTGTAAAATGTAATTACAGGAACTTGTTGAAGGCGTATGGTTAAATTGGTTTTTGTTTTAGTACAATATATGTGTAATAGAAATTCATTTAGTTTGTGTAAGAGATTGTACAAAATCTACTGTACTTAATTTTTGTAATTTGGACCAAATACTCTTTTGTAAAATTCATATAATTTTGTATTGTGGTCAATAAAAATATCTATCTATCTATCTATCTATGTGTGTGTGTGTACAAAAGTTAAACACCTAACGCTTGTCACATGCAAATGCGACCATTTGCAACCTGCCTGTCTCTCTTTGTCAAAACTCGGATGGGGAGCAATTTCAAATATTCGTCCAAACAACGTATTGTTTCCAAATAGTTTCCCCTGTGTGTGTGTGTGTATGTGTGTGTGTGTGTATGTTTGTCTGTGTATATTTGATTTACGAAAAAAAATAAAAAGGCTCTGTGGATATGTGTCCTCGGATGGAAAGAATATTTTCGACTGTTACCTTTTTCAGGCTTTTTTGAAAACGCGAGGGAAATCCAGAGTCAGACTGGCGGATAGACTGATATTGCGGCTGACTGAGTTACAGGCTGAAGAGGGGATATTAAGGTACCGTATGTGATTCAGTCAGGCTGACAAGTAGATAGCTGATAGCTAGACTGAAGCTGTAATAGACTGAATTACAGACTGAAGAGAGATTATTAGGATGTCTAGTATTAAATAAGTCTTAAGTCCTGATTCAGAGAAGGTTCCTGGTATAGAATTGTGCTGTTAATAGTGTGTTTTTTTTTTTTTTTACATACAAGAAATCACTGAAGATGAAAAACATGTAGTCCTATTGAGAGGATATGATGTATTGAATAAATCCCTTAATAATGTCATTTTAAGAGGTAAATATCTTACCTCTTAATAATGTCATTTAAACGTTATTGTTGTAGAATGTTACCTGTATCTCGGTAAGGAAATTAACTTGGCGGTTACTTATAACTGAGCCAAAATAACGTCCAGGTGCTCTGTCATATCCTAAGTAACACCAGCCATTCTACGAAAGTTGAATAATCAACAAAGATTTTAACTCCTGTCACCAGATGTCACCACCAATACTGAGTGACCTTCTGGTTATCCC
The DNA here is from genome assembly GCF_015104395.2 of Macrobrachium nipponense. Classification (NCBI taxonomy): domain Eukaryota; kingdom Metazoa; phylum Arthropoda; class Malacostraca; order Decapoda; family Palaemonidae; genus Macrobrachium; species Macrobrachium nipponense. The sequence goes on from NC_087200.1 coordinate 212,490,618, forward strand.
AGGTCAAGGCAGGTCATGAATATTGATCCTAAGAATTTCAATTACCATTCGTTGAGGTGATAATTATCTTGATTCCTGGATTAATTTTGATGAATTATTTAATGACAAGAGAGCCTCTTTGGAAAAAAGAAAATGAAATTCAAGGAATCCAGCTATTTCCATCACAGCTAATACATTGTCATATTAACTTTAAAATGGATAGACATTGAAGTAAATTATAAAAAAAAACCTTACTAATTGATGGTAGTGTAATTACATGGTCATATTAACTCTAAAAAAATAAAATATTACACATAATAATACAAAGGCCTTACAAAATTATGGCAGTAAACTTACAACGGAATATCTCCCTGCTTTTTACGCAAAGGAAAACTCATTTCTTTTTTTACCTGAAGTAATGAATCACACACAAGTCATTCATGTGAGTTTGGTTAATCATTCACCGACCGAACTCTCCCTCTTCCCCCAGGTAGATCAATCAATGTGAACGATGTTTCCCGTCATTCTACAAAGCCTGTTGGCAAATGTCAAAGTGGAGGTTAGTAAACACAAGGAGAGAAAAAGCGGATTCCCTTTGCATATTTTTCATATATCTTTTTATTACATGCAATGAGATTTCCCTAAGAAGAAATAGTACTTTTTCTCTCTCTCTCTCTCTCTCTCTCTCTCTCTCTCTCTCTCTCTCTCTCTCTCTCTCTCTGAAAGTCAACTTACGTAGGGTAATCGATACTTCAAAATTCAGAATACTTCTTATCACTGACTGTAAATCAAAAGGAATAAGTGGCTAAAAGAATTAAATTCAAGCAATTATAAGTTCCAAAATATATTTACTACTTTTTAATAATATAATAATATAAATATGAACATAACATGATTCTGTGGAACAAAAAAGGTAAGAAACATTCCTTGATAAGTAACCGTTCCAATATTCATTTCCGGAACATATGACAGAAAACAAAAACCGGCCCACATACGACAAAAGCAAATTTGTCTGCAAGTCAGAAGGTTTGTGTCATCGTTAACGATAAGTTTGTCAACTTTTTAAAATATTCTTCGGGTGACACCCCACCCCAAACAATTTCCCCACTCCCCACACCCACCACAACCCCTCACAACAGCACCCCATCCCTCCGACTCACTTAACCTCACCTCCACCCTTGCTCCCGACTACCACCCCCACACCACCCCTCCTCTTTTCCCCCACTACAACACCCCACTACCACCCCTACACTACCCCACTCCACCCCTAATCTTACCCCCACAACCCAAGCCCCACTCCATCCCCGCACACCACCCCCCAAAAAATCCATATAGTATTTTGAGAGTATCAAATGGATGACATTTTGCGTGTAACATCTTTTTCGTCTTTATTGCAACCGATATAAACCAAAGCGAGACAGACAAACTGACAGGATGACAGGTGGAACTGGAGGGTCTCTTTGAGCTCTTATTAAAATAATATTATTTCTGCACAAAATGAAAACTTTATCCCAACGCCACAAGTTTAATTAAAGAAAGATTCTAGTAAGGGTTGAAATGGTCATTGAAATATCAAAATGCTCGAAAGTGGACTTCCTTTTATATATTAGTATCTTACTTACAAATCCTATACATATTTTCTAGTTATGGGTTTGCGATCAAAGTCTGGCCTTTGGAAAGCTGAAAAGATAACTCTCAATGCAGGACGAAAGATTTGAAATATTAATTTCATAAAAATCAGGAAAGTTTCTACCTCTCAATTTTATATGAAAGGATGATTTATGATTGATCATATTATTCAATGCATGATGGACATCGTGAGGACATCATGAGTTACCTTTAGGAGAGAGAGAGAGAGAGAGAGAGAGAGAGAGAGAGAGGGAGAGAGAGAGAGAGAGCTTAACGTTATTATGTAATATAAATGCTTGTGGAAATAAAATGGTATATGGAAATTTGTGCTAATTTTTTTTTATGTTAATCAAGTATTGTTTTTGATAAAAGAATAATATTAAGTATTTTATCGCATATTTTCCTCATATTGAACATTGCACAATGATCATAAGCAGTTTACGGAAACTTAATCGATAAAAATAAGTCATTATTAGAATTAAATCCAATAAATTGTACAATCATCAATTGTTTTTTAAGTAAATGTAAAAAAAAATTATTTCACCTCCCAGTATAGGTGTTTCATAAAGCAGTCAAAAATTATTATCGAAAGCTTCACAAAATATCAAAGAAAAAGAGTATAAAACATGATGATTGCAAAAGAATGAAACTTTGTAATTACTGAAATCCACTAATCTGGAAAATAGTGCGGTTTCAAAATCACAGTTTTTGCTTCCAGAAGAAAAAATAAATATTTGAAAAAAAAAGAAGGTTCACAGAACTGAACACGCATGTGAGGCAACCCAATTAGAATTTTTTTCTGAATAGCTTCCGTTCAGGGTTACTAGTCTCTCTCTCTCTCTCTCTCTCTCTCTCTCTCTCTCTCTCTCTCTCTCTCTCTCTCTCTCTCTCTTTCTGTACATGCTACCTATATTGCTGCATACCTTACTGGAACATCAAATAGGATCTAAAACTAAAACCAGATATAGCATGGCTTACTTTAGAGTGAGAGAGAGAGAGAGAGAGAGAGAGAGAGAGAGAGAGAGAGAGAGAGAGAGAGAGAGAGAGAGAGAGAGTATTATTATAAGAGGGAGAGTGAGAGAGAGTTTGGATGTGTGTGTAGTGTGTGTGTGTGTGAGAGAGAGAGAGAGAGAGAGAGAGAGAGAGAGAGAGAGAGAGAGAGAGAGAGAGAGATAAGCCCGAGTTTCCCTTCTCCCTTCAGTCATTAAAATACAGTGAAGAAATTCGTGCAGAAAAAGAAGTTAGGATCCTCATATTCTTTGAGATTTACTCTGCTTTTTCGACCAAAGTCATTTTCTCGTGACCAATAGAAGCAGAACTTTCGAATGAACTGCAGTACCTGTTTTTTTTTTCCTCCTTTCTTTCTATGTTTCTTTCTTGAGAGGTTTTTTTGTGGGATATGAAAAATAACTTAAGCATGAGTGATGCAGTTCAAAGAATCATTATTTATATTCCGTGACATTTGCATAAATTATATATTATCACTATCACCCAGAGTTCAGTACAAAGGAACTAATCATAAAAATTAGCTTTTTACGGGAAAGTCTTCAAATCACTTCGGAAAAATTAATCATTTTCCACATTGGATTCATATTAAAAAATTCTAATTCTCTCCCACTACGTAGTAGATTTATTTTCGGAAATGTAAAAATCGTCAAACGTCATCCGAAAGCCCGGGTTAATATAACATGACAGCCAATGAAGAATTGACGTAAAACTTTCGAAATACGTAATGGGAGATATCAGGAGAGAAAAGTGCCCCGTAAAAATATGACTGGACCAGAGTGATTTCAGAGAGAGTTTAACTTTTTAATTGTTCAGTGAAGAATTTCATTCATTTTCCGTTCCATGAATATATCTGAGTGGCCCTGGCGTTTGACGTGAATATGTTAAAGATTTCAAGGCAAAGATCGTAGTCCACACTTTCTTAAAAACTTTCCGTCGAATTCCGAGATATTCGGCGCCAAGTTGCTTTCCTTGCATTGTGCACATAACCCGATCAGTCTCCAAACGGTGCAGCCCAAAATGGCCGCAAGAATACATCCTTAGATTCAGGGAATCGAGATGCAAAATGAATACACAGCGATATCTTTCCTCCCTCGCGAAATCTCTTCCTGAATAGGGCAGCTGCAGAGGATAATCACAAAATACCAAAAGATTGGGTATCTTTTCATATTCTCCACGTAGGTGCGAAAAGCCTATTGAGAGTAGATCTCTCTCACGGGCTGCGAGGAGCTAAGATTCTATATCGCTTCTATGGGTTTTGGGGAATATGATAAGGGCGATGTCCAAAACCTGAAATTAAATTAAAATCATACGTAGTGACTAAAATTTTCAATCATATTTCTTCAACACTTCACCAAGAAAATAATATTCATATACACTGACTGGTATTGCCAGCTGCCCAAGTGAACTGGTTTCGAACCAGTATTATTATTATTATTATTATTATTATTATTATTATTATTATTATTATTATTATTATTATTATTATTATTATTATTATTATTATTATTATTATTATTATTATTATTATTATTATTATTATTATTATTATTATTATTATTAGTATTATTATTATTATTATTATTATTATTATTATTATTATTATTATTATTATTATTGATGAATAGATTTAACGAAATCCAGTTATCCAATTCAGTAGATAAAGTAAAAAAAATTCCCTCATTTATCAACTATTTGCAACCAATGAGAATAATAAATAGCGCATCTTGGAACTGAAAGATATATGCAACACATTACGAAAATTAGCATATGAAATATTTACACACAGCACAGGACGTTTGAAATCGTCAGCAAGCATTAATATTCATTCTGTATTTTGTTACTCAAAAGACATACATTATACTGTTGCTAATTGGCAATGCTTTATAAGGTGAATTATAAATCATTGGAATATGGGCCTGTATGAGTCTGGGATGCCTTTGATGTTGATAATTGTAGTTAGGAATTATACAGTGTTTTAAAAGTCAACTTGAAGTTGTTGACAAAAAGCAAGACCATGAATTTTAATCTCCATTTCTGGCTATTGACTTTATAATGCGTTAAAGTCAGAGGCTGGAAAATGAAGCAGTCAAGAGAAGAGTCTGGGTTGCAGAGATGACTGATATGATAACAAAGTCGAGACTGAGATGGTTTGGGCATGTGGTCAGGATGAGAGAGGAGGAAGGAGTGAGAGAGGGGCCCTGGTGGGTGGAGCCTGGTAAGGGGAAAGGGTCAAGAGGAAGGGTATAGAGGGTCAAGAAGGAGGTCAAATATTAGGTGGAATTTGGAGAGGAGTGTTTTAGTGGAGGAAGATAATTTCGATAGGGATAGATGAAGAAGATGCATCAGGGCAACCGACCCTTTAGCCTAATAAGGACAGAAGAGAGGATGAAGTAGAAGATTAAATAAATATGACAGTCATCCTTATCAGTATTTTTGGAAGCGTACATTTCAGCAATGGCTTCTGGCTCCAAACATCACAAGTTCCATCAGGAAATTCTCTTCGTCTGTTTTCGATTTTCTTTTCGAATTTCTTTCAGTTCCTTCTATTATTCAGTCTCCACTTATGCATTTTGCAAAAACTCTAGATCTAAGCGTCATTCACTGTTGGCGGCTCGTTCAAACACCCCACTGATGCTGCACAAAACTGCCACAAACATTTTAGACTGAAGTGTAAATGAGGCAGAAGAGCCACGGCTATTTAACGGGACCTCTGGAAGTCTGGTTTCCCTTTCACAGAAGCCGAAGACCATTGACGCTTCAGGCTTTATTTACCGGGAAGAAGAAGAAGAAGAAGAAGAAGAAGAAGAAGAAGAAGAAGAAGAAGAAGAAGAAGACAGGCGTAAGGTGAACAACAAAACAAAATATTGTTTTTGACAATATTAGCTTACGTAATCCGAGATAGATAAAATTTTTGGGCCTTTTTAGGACTTAATGGTTTATGATAAGAGGAATTAGTCTTTCACAGGACAGAAAGTTCCTTAGGGAAATAGGAATGAGCAGTTGTTGTACTGTTAGCCAGAGTGATTATGAGTAAAGTAATGAGAACAGATTAACGCTGTGAAAGTGCATGGTTCCTATGCATGAAGGATGAAATGCAGTCCTATATTCCTTCTCTCTCTCTCTCTCTCTCTCTCTCTCTCTCTCTCTCTCTCTCTCTTAACGCGGTAAACAACGTGGTTCTTATACGCAATGAATGAAATGCAGTTCTGGATTCTCTCTCTCTCTCTCCTCTCTCTCTCTCTCTCTCTCTCTCTGTTCAAAGGACGGTAACTCTCCCATTACAATGAAGGCTGAAAACACTAACAAACGACCCAGGGTCAATCTATTCTGGACTGATAATTTGGTTTGTTCCTTAATCAAGAACCTGGACAACGGCAGTATTTCATTCCAGACGTCTACTTTATAAGAACATCTACAACGATTTCTTACTTAGTACTTTCTTCAAATGTACCAAAGTATTACAGCATTTATATAATTTTCTTCCCTTTTAAGAACCCAATTGATAGAGACAGCAGAAAGGTCTCGGCTCTCAGTCTTTCTTTCTCACGTCTCATATTCATCATCATTTTAAAAGCCATCAATAATTTCTTTATCAGTTTGGCAGCTCTCGCTGCCTGGCTGCCGAAGAGGATACGAAGCCATCAAATATGCAAAGTGGACAGAAACCGCAGCAAACGTCACACAGCGCTAAATGAGAGTCGGAAATCATTAATGTTTCTCTCTCTCTCTCTCTCTCTCTCTCTCTCTCTCTCTCTCTCTCTCTCTCTCCCCGATTAATACTTGTCGCCTGCTGTGCTCGACCTGAATATTGGTTTTTGTGTGAGCGTCTGTGGGTTTGTTTTTCGGGATTTAATTTGGAATTTGAAAGAATGTTAAAGATTTTGTAATGATTGGGTGTCAGAGATATCCAAATTTCATGTGAAAGTTAATTTAGATGAATCATTGCATATGTCAAGAGTAATGAAGATGTCATGGGATGGGGAATGACATTGTGACAAGTTATTTAGCATACAGGGTCCTTGATAATTATTTTTATTGTTATTATTATCATTACTATTATTATTATTATTATTGATCTGTATTGTTATTGTTTAATTTTGTTGTTAATATTTTTATTTTCACCATATTAATTTTTTTAATTTTATGAAAAAAAATTATTATTTTTATATTTTAATTATTCTTATAATAAATTTCACTTCAATTTCATTACCTGTTGCGAAGTGAAATCTTTAATTCTTCGCCCCTTATAGCAATAGAAACGCTTCTTCTGTAAGTAATCAGAGTAGCTTTTGATTTCGTCGCATTACTTATTGTAAGATCTCTGGAATATTATATAAGCATCTTAATAGTCGTATGTTTTGCATGGAACATTCATTAGGTATACCAAAGATACATTCCGTAATATCCGTTTATCTAATATTTCGGTAAAATAGTATCTCTTTTTTTGCTTGAATTAGGTTTCCA
>NC_087200.1:212500197-212530197 GCF_015104395.2 Macrobrachium nipponense
CACGTTTCCAGCCACCCGTCTCGTTTTTCTGATTCCAAAGAATGAAATATGAACCTTTGCTAACTCTCTCTCTCTCTCTCTCTCTCTCTCTCTCTCTCTCTCTCAACACTTAAATATAAATCTGAAAAGTATTGAACTTATAACTTTTTTTAAGCATGTTTGAAAATGATTTAATACCAAATGTGTCGTGATATATATAAATATTATTTTATTTTTGTTACAGGTGATCGCCTTTGTGGCATTTTCTTCTTTGATGCAGACTTATTCATATTTCCCTATTTCTGTTTTCGATAAACTTCAAAGTTCTGGGTAAGTACACAGAGTCGTGGTGTGTGGTATTTTTATTATATCTCTGTATATAGGAAATGACAGTGCAGGAGAATATTGATTGACACCTAAATACACATAAATTTCGAGATATCTTTTAACGACCCACAAATTTTCAGATATTAATATTTTTTTCATAATGGCCACCCCATTTTGAAAGTCTCCAAAGGACGCGTCTTTACTGCAATAACATTTTTTTTTCAAGTTTCCGATTATGTCCCTGTCACCGTAGTTCAAAAAGTTCAATTAAAGACCGCGATCAATCACAGTAAATCAAATATTTCTAATATTCCTTAGTAATAAAACAACTCCTTTTATGAATAATGGAATTCTTCCTTTTGCGTGGTTTCATATCTTGATTAAATTTCACGCGACATATGACGTGCAATCAATCTTTTGTTGATTGTCCACGTCCCCTACGACCAGACTGGACGTGATCTATTTGCAACAGGTGGAACTGCAACTCTATTTCATAATATAGATGATTTTCTTGACTCAGATGTGATGTTCTGGCGTAAAGTTCCTCGTATAAATAATAATAATAATAATAATAATAATAATAATAATAATAATAATAACAAACCAATGCACGGACAATACATGAGACAGACTAAAGAACTAGCCAGCGATGACAATTGGCAATGGCTACAGAGGGGAGAGCTAAAGAAGGAAACTGAAGGAATGATAACAGCGGCACAAGATCAGGCCCTAAGAACCAGATATGTTCAAAGTATGATAGACGGAAATAACATCTCTCCCATATGTAGGAAGTGCAATACGAAAAATGAATAAACCATAAACCACATAGCAAGTGAATGCCCGGCAACTTGCACAGAACCAGTACAAAAAGAGGCATGATTCAGTGGCAAAAAGCCCTCCCCCCACTGGAGCCTGTGCAAAAAGAAACATCAGCTACCTTGCAGTAATAAGTGGTACGAGCACCAACCTGAAGGAGTGATAGAAAACGATCAGGCAAAGATCCTCTGGGACTATGGTATCAGAACGGATAAGGTGATACGTGCAAACAGACCAGACGTGACGTTGATTGATAAAGTCAAGAAGAAAGTATCACTCATTGATGTCGCAATACCATGGGACACCAGAGTTGAAGAGAAAGGGAGGGAAAAATGGATAAGTATCAAGATCTGAAAATAGAAATAAGAAGGGTATGGGATATGCCAGTGGAAATCGTACCCATAATCATAGGAGCACTAGGCAACGATCCCAAGATCCCTGAAAAGGAATCTAGAAAAACTAGAGGCTGAAGTAGCTCCGGGCCTCATGCAGAAGAGTGTGATCCTAGAAACGGCACACATAGTAAGAAAAGTGATGGACTCCGAGGCAGGATGCAACCCGGAACCCCACACTATAAATACCACCCAGTCGAATTGGAGGACTGTGATAGAGCAAAAAAAAAAAAAAAAAGATAATAATAATAATAATAATGAAAGCGCCATCTGTTGTCAGCAAAAGGATATTTGTTGGAGCGTTACGTAATGTGAAAGATGAACACATATTCTGTCAGAATTTCATTCCTCCTACAGCTCTCTCTGTCTCTCTCTCTCTCTCTCCCTCTCTCTCTCTCTTCTCTCTCTCTCTCTCTCTCTCTCTGTCTCTCTCACTCTCTCTCCCTACCCTCTCGTCCTCTCTCTCTCTCTCCCTCCCTCTCTCTCTCTCTCTCTCTCTCTCTCTCTCTCTCTCTCTCTCTCTCTCTCATACATAATGCTCTTCATTGTCCCATGTCAGCCAACAATGGGCGTTGGGCAGGACCCATTTCCCACAGCACTAATAATGAAAGATACAAAATTATTATTTATGTAAATTCCAATCTCACCTCTATATATAAATATATATATATATATATATATATATATATATATATATATATATATATATATGTTTGTATATATATGTATATATATAATAAGCATATTCCACATGAAAATGATAGTCAGAAATCCAAGCGCTTTCGTCTTTACTCAGACATTGTCAAGGAGTTAATGAAGTACAATTGGAGAGAAAGGTCTCAGGTACAACACAGATCAAGAATACCAGATGGTTAATTGTCAAAAGGGTAAAAATTAAAAGAGATAATCCAGGATTATCGGATATCACAAGGTTACAAACCTAAACAGATTGACCCTAACGGAAATTACAAAGTTTCTTTTTAGTCCAAAACATGTAAAAACTGAATATATCAATTTTGTTGCTTATATTTATCTACAACTTTTTTCATTATGAAAGCATCAATTTTAAATAAAGTCTTGGATTTCTGACTATCATTTCCTGTGGAATTCGCTTATTTATGAGTCACGTGCATCTACTGTGATTTTTTTAAGCATTGTATATTATATATATATATATATATATATATATATAATATATATAGATGTGTGTGTGTGTGTGTGTGTGTGTGTGTGTGCATATATATATATATATATATATAATATATATATATATATATATATATATATATATATATATATATATATATATATGTGTGTGTGTGTGTGTGGTGTGTGTGTGTGTTTATATATATATTATATATATATATATATATATATATATATATATATATATATATATATATATATATATATATATATATATATATCTGCGCAATATATATATTTATATGAATACATGATGTTTTGGTTGTATATGTACGTAAGCCTTGGTGTATTCTCCTGGCGCCGGCACATGTTTCGAAGCAGTTTTACATAACTGATTTCTTTTCTTCACTCACCACGTAAAAACTAATCAACAAGATTTAAACAGCCGTATGTTTTCAAATCATTTGTCAAATGAAAAAAAAAATAGAGACAGAATTTCCTCGAACTCCCTCGGGCATCTTATTCATCCCAAACGAGAAGTCAAATCAAATATTCCCCGGCTCTATGGAGCTTAAACTTGAATAGCTAACGAGATCAGACTACTAACGAGACATCCTTTCAAAGGAGAACCTTTCAAGGCTCTGATATCAATCGGAGTTTATTGACAGACTCTCCAGACCACGAACAGGATTCCTGAACAGTTCTGGCTATCACAGTTCCGCACGCTCTAGGTGCGTGGTTTGATGAACAGCAGCACCAATATCCAGAGGTAGTTTCTTCCTCACACCGTTGTACTGTGAATCTGTGTCCTTGAGGATTTTGTGCAATTGCAACTTCAAAAGTTCAGGGAAGATGGAACGCATTACTACCCTAAAACAGCTTCCCTTGTCTTCAATAATATGCTTACATTTTTATGTATTTATTTATTAATTTATTTGTTTTTGTATGCGCGATTATCTTCTGTCTGGATTTCCCAGAACTGTCTGTTACTTCTTTCAAATGAACCCCAAATTCCCTGGAAGTTTGAATTTCAAGTCAATGGCTCCTCTGGGCTTGTTCCATATGCATAAGGTTAATCGTCTAGAATAAAAAAATACTAATAATAATATTAGTAATAATCTCACGGAAGAACCGAGGCGTCGGAAGGGTTAAAAGAACGTTCACAATCATCAGTCCTTGGCTGAGACTTAGACCCATGGCCCACCTCTATAGAATTGGTTGTCTTAACCACTTGGAAATTGTTGACTGCATCTTGTATGCAATAATCGTTTAGTTGATGTTTTTCTTAATATGATGGAAATTTAATTTTTTCTTGTTGCCAATATTTTTCATTTCTAATGAATACTTATAGGCGATTATGATCAACTTAATAATCAAAAATCTTATGTAGAGGTGATCTTCATATACTGTTATGAAGGATCTTTGCCCCCATGTTGCAGCCACTTTTTACCTTTTTACTTGACCTCCATTCCCGCTTCCTTTCTTCGGTCTTGCTGTCCAACCACTTTAACTGTTACTCCTAAGTACGATTCCAACTCCCTCTTTTCATTGTCCCAAGCGGTGCTTGTTTCTTCACTCTGCTGATTTCAACTATTATATGATAAGCACGAAATTTCACAAAAATGTAAATTAAATACGAGATACAGCAGATTCCAAAATACCGGAAGGCATTAAGTAAATATGAAAAAGCAATTAAGCTTATTTTACATAATAACGTTATAAAAAAATGAGATAAATCTCTTAAAACTGTATTACTATTAAACGCTATCGATAGCAAGAGATTTTAATCAGAGACGCATTCTTTGCGAATATACTTTAGAATAAACTGCAATTTCACGGCGCATTCATGTTACGATGATGACGCAAGCAAGCAAGCAAAGAGCAGCAAAATGACATGATGGCGTGCGGGACTGCCATAACCCTTATTCCTAATTGCATAAAGGAAAGGAAATTGGGCGACATAATTAAAAGATTCCTCCTGGAATTTCGTCGATTTCGACGGGAATTTCTTTCTCTTCAGCAAAGAATCCCCGCTTAATCAAGAACCATTTTTGTCCGGATTTCGACAACAATACTTAGATAGATAGATAGATAGATTCCTTATTTATGGCGCCGTTCCAAGCTGAAGCCTACATTGTATTTAAGAATTTTTCATAACTTCCCTAAGCCTTATTATTCCTGGACATTACCACACATTTACTCATTCAAACATGAAGTTAATTAAGAGAAGCAAGATCCATTATTGCAAAATGACTGACCAACCAATTACCACAACAATGACAATAGCATTAGGTGTCAGTGCTGATATTTTTCATTCATTTGACGTACTCGTAGGTGAATAGCAATCATGGCCGGTTCAGTTAAGGAGAAATATTTAATACAGAATATTCACTTCGGTGTTTGGCTGGATACTCACCTAATGGCTATTTTTAGCCTCGAAGAGGTCCTCTCTTAGGTGATAGAGTATATATAAAATGTAACGCTATTTCTATTATCTATTTACTTTATGAATTAGAGATAGGTATTGATAATTGATTGTTGAGTCTTATTGTTGGTGACACAAAAGAAATTTAAAGTCGAAAAGTGTCGTATTGAACGTTATGTCATTGATGTTTTTAAATATTCCAGTGCTTAAGGACTTTGTTTAACAGTCTTAATAACTTAGGTTAAAATGAAGGTAAAATATGGTAGATTTATACAATAAAAGAGAGAGAGAGAGAGAGAGAGAGAGAGAGAGAGAGAGAGAGAGAGAGATGAGAATGGAGAACATAATTCTGCACGAGGAAGCTTTTATTTAAGACTTGTCTTACGTTAATTTGACGTCTTGAAGACTCTGTGAGATAAGTTTTGATTTGGTCTTCCCCTCTGGGTGAAATAAAGTCATTTTTTTGGCGTTATTGCCGTCTCCAGCGAAGGGAATTCTTTGGTATGTGTGCATGTGTGTGTGAATATATATATATATATATATATATATATATATATATATATATATATATATATATATATATATATATATATATATATGATATTGATATTATATGATATATATATATATATATATATATATATATATATATATATATATCTATATATATATATATATATATATATAGATATATATATATATATATATATATATATATATATATATATATATATATATATCTATATATATATATAATATATATATATATATATATATCATATATATATATATATATACTATATATATATATATATATATATATATATATATATATATATATATATACTTATATATATATATATCTATATATATATATATATATATATATATATATATATATATATATATCATATATATACTTATATATATATATATATATATATATATATATATATATATATATATATATATATATATATATATATATATATATATAATATATATATATATATACACTTGTATATATATATATATATATATATATATATATACAAATATATATATATATATCTTCTTCTTCTCTTCTTCTTCCCAGCTTTTTCCCATTTTTATATGGGGTCGCCGTTTCGGATGAGCCGTTTCCATCTATTTCTATCTTCCGCTTCTGCCTCATCAATCATTCTCATGTAAATCTCCTCTCACACAGTCCTTCCATCTCTTTCTGGTCTACCCTCTCTTTCTTCTTCCTTGCACCTCCACTCCATAGTTATGTCTCCCAGCGTGGTCCTCATCTCTCCTCAACAGGTGTCCATACCATCTCAGCCTCCCCTCCTGCACTTTCTTTGATACTTCCACCACCTTAGTTGACCCCCTTATGTAGTCATTTCTGATCCTATCCACTCTTGTTACCCCAGACATCCACCTAAGCATTCTCATTTCTGCCACATCCATCTTCTTCTGCTCTGCTTTTCTCATGCTTGCTGTTTCCGTACCATACAGCATTGCTGTTCTTACCACCGTCTTGTGAAATTTTTCCTTTTAACCTAAGCGGCACTCTTTTGTCACAAAGAACTCCCGAGGCCGCTCTCCAGTTGTTCCAGCCTGCCTGTACCCGATGTTTTACTTCTTCTTCCATACTTCCTCCAGCGTTTAACAAAAGTCCCAAATACTTTAAACTTATCAACTCTCCTTATTTGCTCTCCACCAAGCTGATACTTTCTCTATCATCCCCCTCAGTGGTGGTACACATATATTCTGTCTTGGATCTACTTATTCTCATTCCTCTGTCCTCCAGTACTTGTCTCCATCTTTCCAATTTCACTTCCAGATCTTCCCTGCTCTCTGCACACAGAACAATATCATCCGCATACATATGTTCCATGGTACTGTCTCCCTTACTTCCTCTATTATAACATCCATCACTATGTTAAAGATAAATGGGCTCAGAGCCGACCCCTGGTGTAATCCTACTCTCACCTCAAAACCTTCTGTCTCCCCAACACTGCTCCTCACTCTGGTAAATACATTCCGGTACATCTCTTGTATCAATCGCACATACTTCTCTGGCACCATCTTCTCCCTCAGGCTCCTCCATACCTCTTGTGTCGGGACTCTGTCATAAGCCTTTTCAAGGTCAATGAATACCAATATGTAGGCCCCTTGTCTTTCCCCGAATTTCTCCATTATTTGCCTCAGACAAAATATACCATCTGTTGTTCCCCTTCCCTTCATAAATCCCATCTGCTCTTTACCTATTTGTACTTCTTCTCTCAGTCTAGCATCTATCATCCTTTCCAGTATCTTCAAAAGTGTGGGACATCAATTTAATGCCCCTATAATTACCACACTCTTGGACATCGCCTTTCCCTTTAAAAATTGGGATCAATATACTCCCACGCCACTCATTTGGTATCTTTTCCTGTTCAAGGATCTTTATCATAAGATCGTACAGTATATCCACTCCTTCATCTCCTAATGCTTTCCATGCCTCCACGGGATCATGTCTGGTCCGTTGCCTTCCCATTCTTCATCTTCTTCAGTGCATTTAGTACCTCTTGCCTAGAAACCTCATTACCATGCCAATGTTCACTTGCCCATCCTCTCTTATTAGTCTATTATTTTCTTCATTTAACAACTGTTCGAAATATTCGTTTCCATCTCTTCACAATGTCTTCCTCCTTTCTAAGCACTACACCCTCTTGATTCTTTATTTGTTTGATGTGTGTTATCTCTTTGGTGCTCTTATTTCTAGCCTTTGATAGCTTCATCATCTTCTTTAATCCTTCCTTTGTCCCCAGCTCATTATACACATCATCATACGACTTTGCTTTAGCTTGGGCTACCACCTTTTTCACCACCTTGTTTTTCTCTCTGTACCTATTTCTGTCTTCCACTGACTGTGGACTCTTCCCATCTTTCTTTGCCTCCTTCTTATCTTTTACTACTTTCTCAATGTCTTCATCCCACCACCAACTATCCTTTTCTTCCCATATGATACCAGATGTCTCTCCAGCAGCTCCTTTCCATGCCTTCTTATTACTGCTGCATTTCGTGCCCACCATTCTGAACATCTTCATCCCTATATCAATATCCTCCAAAACCCTCCTCTTAAACTCTCTCTTCTTATCCCCTTCCTTCTGTAAATCGTACCATTTAATTTTCCTTATCCCTTTAGCTTTGGTTTTTCTTTCCCTTTTCAACTTCAAGTCCATACATAGCAGCCTGTGTTGGGGGGCTACATGGTCGCCTGGAATAACTTTGCAGTTCTTGACCTCCACCAGATTTTATCCTCTTATACAAGAAATAGTCTATCTGGGAGAATCTTCCCCCACTCCTATATGTTATTAGGTGTTCCCTTTTCTTCTGTTCAAAAAAATGTGTTTTACTATTGCCATGTCGAATGACACAGCAAAGTCCACTACACTCTCTCCTTCTGGGTTTCTCTCCCCCAATTCCATGGCCCCCATGCACCCGCCCAATCGCCTCATTTTATTTTCACTTCCGACATGGCCATTCAAATCTGCCCCAACTATCACCCTCATCATGGCTCTTCCAGTTCTTGCATTATTCCATCCATGTCTCTCCCAGAAATTTCCCTTCTCTTCTTCTTTGTCAACCAACTTGTGGTGCATATGCATATATATATATATATATATATATATATATATATATATATATATATATATATATATATATATATATATAATATATATAGTAAGAGAATAGGATAACTAGTAAAAGAATTCATATATATGCAATCACATAGAGAAAGCTGTCCTATATCATTCATTTATCACTGACTCCTTATTCCCATTCATATCTTTTCTCAATTTATTCCAAGGAGAGAATCAGCAATAAAAATTTTTTAAAAGTTATCGACGATATTGGGTGAGCGAGTGAGTCTTTCTCTGATCGAGCAGAGGCAAAAAAAAAAAAAAAAAAAAAAACTAAAAAAAAAAAAAAAAAAACTCTTGGTTTCTATCTTGTTATTTGACTCTGAGTTGCAGGTGAAAAGTTGACATCTTTGTCCCGACTTGAGACTTTCTGCTGTTCGTGACTTTCTCATTCTAATGAGACGGCGTTCTTCCTCTAATGACAGAAGGCGTTTTATTGCATTTCTCAGCTTTTATTGAAGACTCTCATTGCTTAACTTTTTCGGGTTGGGTCAGGCTTTATATTGGCACTGAGCAAGTAATGAAAACCTTCTCGTTTGAGTGAGATGTTTGGGTTTATTTTTCCAATTCTTTGCAATTCACTTTAGATAAAGTATTAGAATTTGTTTGTATTGTAATTTTATTTACGAGTACATTTTCTTTTTATTGACACTGAGCCACTAAGACAAATATTTTCATTGAACTGAAATATTGGTGATTTTTCGTTCTCTGTATTAGATAACAAAAACCTTTCATTAAGTAAGAGGTATTGGTGATATCCTGTTCTATGTGATTTTATTTACGATTATAATATTGTTGTCTTTTGCTCCATGTAAAATTCTGATAATACTCACACACACAGATATATATATATATATATATATATATATATATATATATATATATATATATATATATATATATATATATATATATATATGCACGACGTAGATGGGTATATATTCATAGGTTTGATCACTACAGGTGAATTTACTGTGTTTTTTTATTTTGAAGAGTTAATCTGAGAGGAAAGAAAACTTAAGGTATGTTATGAGGAGATAGTAGAGGTGATTGACAGAAAAACTCTCTCTCTCTCTCTCTCTCTCTCTCTCTCTCTCTCTCTCTCTCTCTCTCTCTTTATACACACACACACACTTTATCACTGAAGCGTGGGTTAATAAAAGATGCTGCTGTACGATAAATTGTGGAAGGTGACGCTAGTTGATGGAAAGTTGACATTTTAGGAGAGGAATCTTCATAATTCTATTTATTCATAAGAGTATTTTTCATGGTGCCTAAAGAAACATGGCTTTTTACTGAAATTTTGTTATGATCTTCAGAGGTGGTATTCTGTAACAAATTAAGGTATTGTAAAAATATTACGAATATAAATTATGCAGTTTGTTATGGACTTATTGCCCAATTGGTGTAAATTTAATCTAAATGAGGATTAAAGGAATTTACTACCCAATAATAGTAATAATAATAAAACAACTGGACACACGTAAACAAACGAATGCATAAATAGTATCGAGATTATCATTTTAATATCTTGATTTCATACAGAATGACGACTTTGACAGTTATTTGTAATAATTTTAAAGTCCTACCATGACAGGTGACTGCTTTAAAACAAATTACTTATAAGGATTAAAAATGAGTCCTGATTTTACCAAAGAGCAATAAAACACTATTTTGGCCCTCGAAGTGTAAGACTAAATTGTATATCAGGTTCTAAATACGTTGGTATGATACAAATACGAAGGAGACTCATTACTACCCTAAAACAGGTCTCCTATTTTATTAAATTACTTACATTTGCGTAAATGTATTTATTAAATTAATTGACTAAATTGTCCTTTTTTTCTAATAAATAATCTCTTCTTTCTGTATTTCCTATTGCCTTCTATTACTTCCTTCAAATGAACATCATATTGTTTGGAGGCTTGAATTTCTAGTCGATGGCCCCTGTGATGGGCTTGTTCCATAAGAATAGGGTTCATCTTCTTCTTAATAATAATAATAATAATAATAATAATAATAAAATAATAATAATAATAATAATAATAATAATAATAATAATAATAATACCTGGGAATAATGGAAGGAGGGGATATAAAACACCAAGAGATGAAGGACACGATCAGGAAAGAATATATGCAGAGACTCAAGGCGATACTCAAGTCAAAACTCAACGCCGGAAATATGATAAAAGCCATGAATACATGGGCAGTGACAGTAATCAGATACAGCGCAGGAATAGTGGAATGGACGAAGGCAGAACTCCGCAGCATAGATCAGAAAACCAGGAAACATATGACAATACACAAAGCACTACACCCAAGAGCAAATACGGACAGACTATACATAACACGAAAGGAAGGAGGGAGAGGACTACTAAGCATAGAGGACTACGTCAACATCGAGAACAGAGCACTGGGGCAATATCTGAAAACCAGTGAAGACGAGTGGCTAAAGAGTGCATGGGAAGAAGGACTAATAAAAGTAGACGAAGACCCAGAAATATACAGAGACAGGAGAATGACAGACAGAACAGAGGACTGGCACAACAAAGCAATGCACGGAAAATACATGAGACAGACTAAAGAACTAGCCAGCGATGACAATTGGCAATGGCTACAGAGGGGAGAGCTAAAGAAGGAAACTGAAGGAATGATAACAGTGTCACAAGATCAGGCCCTAAGAACCAGATATGTTCAAAGAACGATAGACGGAAATAACATCTCTCCCATATGTAGGAAGTGCAATACGAAAAATGAAACCATAAACCACATAGCAAGCGAATGCCCGGCACTTGCACAGAACCAGTACAAAAAAAAGGCATGATTCAGTGGCAAAAGCCCTCCACTGGAGCCCGGCAAGAAACATCAGCTACCTTGCAGTAATAAGTGGTACGAGCACCAACCTGAAGGAGTGATAGAAAACGATCAGGCAAAGATCCTCTGGGACTATGGTATCAGAACGGATAGGGTGAAAATGCAAACAGACCAGACGTGACGTTGATTGACAAAGTCAAGAAGAAAGTATCACACATTGATGTCGCAATACCATGAGACACCAGAGTTGAAGAGAAAGAGAGGGAAAAAATGGATAAGTATCAAGATCTGAAAATAGAAATAAGAAGGATATGGGGTATGCCAGTGGAAATCGTACCCATAATCATAGGAGCACTAGGCACGATCCCAAGATCCCTGAAAAGGATTCTAGAAAAACTAGAGGCTGAAGTAGCTCCAGGACTCATGCAAAAGAGTGTGATCCTAGAAACGGCACACATAGTAAAGAAAAGTGATGGACTCCTAGGATGCAGGATGCAACCCGGAACCCACACTATAAATACCACCCAGTCGAATTGGAGGACTGTGATAGAGCAAAAAAAAAAAAAAAAAAAAAAAAAAAAAAATAATAATAATAATAATAATAATAGTAATAATAATAATACTAATAATAATAATCTCTTTTTCTCACCTACATCTAAACCCTGTTTCCAGGAAAATCCCTTCCACTAGTATTTCCGGATTTCACAACATTTGGGCGAAGGTGATGAATATCCAGGGTTTTTTTTGGCCCGGCCGGAACTGCAGCCCTTAATTTCATGCGTGGTCATTTCATTAATGAATTTCAATATAGCTTTTGAATGAGCTCTGTCATACGCTGGTAGATTGTGCTGCAACTGGAACGCTAAAACAGCTGTATCGATTATTATGCTGTATGACATTTGCTGTTGGACATTTTTAATAAATGCTAATCTTATTTCTGGTAATACTGTAACGAGAGATTGCTTATCAAATCTACATCTCCAGTTTACTAATTGCAATTGCACACGGTAATTGATCGCAAGTTTTGAAGAAATAATCTTATTTATGGTAACTGTGTAAATGAGAAAATTTCTTATCAAAAAAACATCTGTAGTTTTCGATATGCAATTGCACACGGTCAATTTTAAAGCGATAAGTTCAAACTAGGAAATAACATGAAGCCTTCAATGACATATCGACACGAAACGCCTCTCCTGTCACGCTGTCAGCCCACATCAGCCGACGCTCATTCGGAAGGTATCGGGCACCTCCCGCTGAGGACCTCGCCTTGGCCACCTGATAAGGAACATAACGTAAACACGTCCCTCTATTCTTGGTCCTTATCTGCCCAATTCGGGCCGGTGATTACCCAGGATGCAGTGGTGATCAATATCAATCATCGTCGACTTTGATTGCGAGGTGAAGAGTCCCCGAGACAGGCTTCTTTGGTGTTCCAGTTTACCTGGATGTGACTTTTGAAGATGTTGGTGGTCCGTTCGTCTATGAGTTTTTGGGGGTCGGTGTTGTTTGAAGGTTTTGTGTTAAATGATATTAATGCCCTAGTTATTGTTGAAGCTTTTGTTTTATGTTTTTACTCTTTATTCGTAGGTATTTAATTGTTAGGATTTTATTTCAAATGTACTTACTTATAATACTGTTTTTAATTGTGTGCAGGTTTTGTTTTCTAATGGTATTTATCCAGGAGATTTTTGCTGAAGCTTTTTTTTATATTTTTTGCCCTTTGTTCAAAAGGTATTTAATTGTTTGTTTTTTTCTATTTCAAAGATATTTATGAAACGGTCATTGTTTGTTTATCTTTTATTTGAAAGGCATCCAGTTATTATTTACACTATTCAAAAGTATTCGTAAAGCAATATAGTTCATGGTATGTGAGTGGTGCCTCTATATATAAATATTTCTGGTATACAGGTTATAAGATTAAGAAATCGCCCAAGTAAGCACGTGATTTTGTTTTTTTAGCCGAAGCCACTGGGAAAGTTCTAAATGAAACAACAGAGTACCGAGTACCTTCTTGAATTTGCACCCCGATGTGTTGAAAATACACGAAAGTAGTCGGCACTCAGTTGTTTCATTCTGAACTTTCCCAGTGGCTTCAGCTAATTGTAAGTTCAGAAAGAACGAGTAAACACGAACATCAACATATCAGAAGATTTTCATATTTTCAGAAAAGGATTCTTTCTTCAACAGACTCCGAGGGGAGGACCAACCACACCGCGAATGACATCAATTTAACTCATTCTCCTATGAAACAAAGAAAATTTAACTGACTTTATCACCTCTCTCTCTCCATCTCTCTCTCTCTGTCTGTCTCTCTCTCTCTCTCTCTCTCTCTCTCTCTCTCTCTCTCTCTCGTTTAAGAGTGAGGTTGAACACTAAACTCTGTGAAATTATGGTCAAATTTTTAATATCCAGAAACGTTTGTAGTTTATTGCCCCTCAAGGCAGGAGCCAAATTTATACGGCGCTGCAAACTGTCACAAAAACATCTTATTATATTTTCCATTTTTGTAGATTTCAAAGCAGCAAAGGACGAGGTGACGGATACCTCTCGTTTTCTTCGAAATCTGAACCCCATAGAGAGGGCAGTGCCATCAGCTCATCTCACACGGTGCACTGTAAGCATTAGCATTATTCAAGGTTCTTCGGCTCGTATCTGCGACCCCGTTCGTTCCTTTGACTGTACCTCCGTTCATGTCATGTTTCTTCCATCTTACTTTCCTCATCCCTTTCGTAATAGTTGTTTCATAGTGCAACTGGGAGGGTCTCCTGTTGTTACACCTTATTTTTTTTCTTTTTTTTTTTTTACTCTCAGTTTCCCTTTAAGATCCGAATGACGTCATCATAAGTCCCATCTCTTGGCCTTTGCTTACATTCTGTATTCCATTCCATTCTAAATCTGAAATGCATTAATCTGACATAGTTTCGTGCTCCTTTAAAAGCTATGGTTTTGAGGATAGGTGGAATACATTTGGATTCCTTTATGTCACTTATGTTCGTTTGAGTGGTAAAATTATAGAACGACATTTCAATAACAAATCATTTTGGTAATATTAATGTTTTCTAAACTGCTTTAATAATAAAGTAGCTAACCTTTCACTTTCCAAAAGTGTGCAGATTTTATCACTCATTCTGACCAACGTAAATATTCCTCGGAAAATTATTGAGCAAAAATTTAGCTTACAATATATAATCCCAAAATCCTGTGCCTCGTCTAAACAATATGTTGAGAAATGAATAGTTCTGAAATAGCTGTGATTTAGTTGATTTAAGGAGGTATTAAAACTTGTAACTAGCGTGATTCATCAAGGGCCAGGTCATTTTATCCGAAAATGATTTCAGATTCCATAATTTGGCGGAGAAACGAGATAGGTAAATAAATTTATATTTTTATATTTGAATGGTATATATATATATATATATATATATATATATTTATATATATATATACTATATATATATATATATATATATATATATACCTACATAAATCAAACAAAATATGCAAAGAACTTTTAAAATAGATTAGTAAAATGTAAATGAAGTATCACTTCAAACTTCACATCGATTCCATGCTAATTGTGGGTTAGATATCATAAACGTTAATTAGCCACGAAAGACATCCGGGAGGATTAACTGTCTGTGGCCATGAAAGCATGAAGATATAATCCTATGCGTGTTCCTTTGGGCACTGGGTAGTCATTCCTCTGACAAATTAGGGCAGATTCTAGAAAACTTCTGTTTTATTTTCATAACAAAGTTCTTTTAATTTTAAACTTTGTGAGACATCAATTTTACATGAAGAAAAGTCTTTGAAATTTAGACTTTGGAAAACATCTATTTTTTCTCGAGAAGAAAGACTATTATTTCTTTATATTAGTAAGTAATTCAGTTATGATTTTTAAGGTATCTAAGAATTCACGACTCAAGTGAAAGTCTTATAATTACAATAATTTGTGCAAATGAAAGTTAGAGAAATATAAGTAACGTGGGCATAATATCAAGATACAAATCTCTGCGTTGTAAATTAACTTATGTGTACATATGGCATCAGGTGGTTAAAGATCTCTCTCTCTCTCTCTCTCTCTCTCTCTTCTCTCTCTAAACGAAGCTACCCTTACGACCGAATATATTTTGAATCACGAATAAGTGATAATTGTTTATACTCTATGATAAAAAATGTTCACAAAGTGCTACATATATATATATATATATATATATATATATATATATATATATATATATATATATATATATATATATAAATATATATATATATATATATATATATATATATATATATATATATATATATATATATATATATATATATGCTTTACTTTGATAAATAGATAAAATATCCAACATTTTAGTATCTAAAAAAATAACAGTTGTGATTAATTGAGGAGAATAAAACTGCAATAAAATAAATTACAACGTATTCGTCGAAGGCAATAATTCCTGCCCATTTAAGGCAAAAATCTTACAGACAGTCAATCCTATTTTCACTATTACATCTTCGCCTAAAAGCTTCTGAGGCTCTATTTGCACAAAATCCTCAGGAATATTGTTCCACAGTCCAACGGTGTGAGGAATAAAGGTCCTCAGCAACTAAGAAGTTCGTCCACGAATCGTGCGTCGTTTTGCGGTTTTTATCAGAAGACAACGTTCAACCTATCATGAAAATACAAGTCCACAGAGAGAGAGAGAGAGAGAGAGAGAGAGAGAGAGAGAGAGAGAGAGAGAGATCTTCATCGATCTCCTCGTAAATGGAATTATCACCTTGATGGATGGTCCCTCTGACCGGTATTGAGAGAACTCAGTTAGTGATTTTGCCTCTTTATCGGGCATCGGTTTGGCCGTGAAATGTCCGATCATAAACAAGATTATTGTGATGACCTCTTCACACATATCTCTCTTCACACACATGCACAGACACACACGCAAAGTGAGAACTGAGAACATATACTCAGAGTATACTCCTTATTTAATAAAGACTTTATCTTGTGTTTATACATTTAATATTTTCATGAAAAAAAGTTATGCTAATATAACGAAAAAACATATATAACTGAAAATATGGTTCTAATTTTAATACCTTCCCCTTAAATAAAAAAAAAGTTATAAACAATCGTTTTCAGTACAGGCATAATCCTTTTCTGTTACACATTCGATTTGTAGCTCTCACTAGTTCAGTTAAAACAAAAGTAGAATAGAAATAAAAATTGGGATAGAAAATAATCTACCCTCCCACCTACTAGTAGGCAAATAGTTTCACTAAAATACAAATAAGAAAATACATTTTTTTTTACTCCCTTACCTACTGGTATGCAAATGATGCAGTTTAAATGAAATTAAGATGCAAATAACAATGGTTGTTCGTAAATAATTTAGTCTTCCTCCTGCTGGTATGGAAATATATAGTTCAATTAAAACACAAGCGAAATACAAATGCAAATTATGGCTAGAAATAATTTGCTCCCGCGCCTACTGATATGGAAATAATTCAGTTATAATACCTTCTCAAACTCTATATATATCCACAAAATCACTCACGAAAGTCCACCTAATTTACCTTTGAAAGGGAACCACAATCTAGCCGGAAGTTTGCATTTCAAATCGACATCAGTTTCCTACTAATGAACCGCACAGGACAGCCAGATGAACCTCTGTGAATATTAACCATGTTTCTCTCGTACTGAAATTTGAATCCGGTTCTACAAATCCTGAGGGAATGATTTTGATTTGTGTTTATGTGGGGGCAGGGGGTGTGATGCGTCGTGTCAGATGACGATATGGCTGTAACTGACCCATGGATTTGATATATATAAATTAAGAAGCTGCTGTTATACATCATATGTATATATATGTATATATATATATATATATATATATATATATATATATATATATATTATATATATATATATATATATATGTACATTTTATTATTCGATGTCTCTATGTACAAAATGTTCTTCAAGGTACCGTGCGTGTATATCCAGTTATTTTTACAACACTAAAGGAAAATATATATCGGAATATTTTCTCCGTATCTTTTTTTCACCTGCTGTTCGTGACCAGACTCGGTTGGCGAGAAATTAAATAAACTCCCGATGGATTCTTGGAACTGAAGCTGAAACCATATTCGCTTGAGATGGGAAGAGATTCAGTTCCTTCTGTTAGTGCATTCGTAACTTTAATTGCAAAACAAAAGGATTAATTTTGCTATCAGTTATTTTTATACCGTTTTACCATACTATCATTTGCTGCGAAATATTTTCAGAATGAAATATTATCAGAGGTTGTAATATTTATCGCTTTGTGTAATGTAATCACTTGAATATATATATGGGAATGTAGACATAAAATAGCTATAAAAAAAAAAGTCAGCTTTTCTGCCAGGCTGGCTCAGAGAACGTTGAGGTGGTTTGAACTTGTGGACATAATGGGAGACGTTAAGTTAGCGAAAGGAGTACAAAGGTCATAAGAGTTCAAAGGAAGGCGCACTGTAAGAACTGGGAAGGACTGGATGAATGGCGTGAAGGAGGAGTAGCAAAATCAGGGGTGAAAGGATGATATTTGTAAAGGTGGATGACGACCTGCTGGTGAGCTCTTTGCAATGAATTGGCTAATATTTTGATGTGTTTTATTGTACACACAGACACACACACGCGCACACACACAGACACACACACACACACACACACACATATATATATATATATATATATATATATATATATATATATATATATATATATATATATATATTAGAGATACATCGACGGGGGAAATCAAACGAGTGGTTCCTTTTCAAGCTCTAATTCTGACAGGGACAACACTCGATTGTGTGATAATAATAATATCAGTAAAACAATATACAAAAATGTACCTAAACTGTCTTCCATCCCTATAAATAACTTATATTGATGGGCAATCTTCCTTTTTATATTAGAAATAGAAAATGAAAACATATTCCAAATTAAGCAACTATTTACCAACATGTCACCTGAAACAGCATCAATTGTTTCTCATTATCTATGAATCTGGATATACTGCCAATACCTTTGGGTCGTCACGCGTATTAATTATGCAATGAAACAAAGATCTTCTGGAGCACAGTAACATCATTCCCAAACTGTCCGTGATATTCAGATGTAAATTTCATTCGGGGATTTCCTTGAAAATTTTTAATATATCATAATGTATTTATTTTCACATTGTTTTAGTCAAACCACAGAAAAATTATGTACATTTTCCTCAAGGAGAAGGAATTTTTAACGATTTTTCGAAAGCTTTGAGGAACAGAATGATGCATTTGCTTTTGATGAAATCATTATTAATTCTTAAATTGTTTTAGTCACAGCCCAGAAAAATTCTGTGCTTTGTCAAAGGGGAAGGAATTTCTAATAATCTATGAAATTAATGAAGAGTAGAATTACATACATCCTTCAAAGAAGTCATTATTACTCTATATTGTCCAATATTATATGCAAATGATTTTAATAAGTTGTTTTTAATAAAATCATAGAAAAATCATGTGCTTTGTCAAAAGAAAAAAGAATTCCAACGATATGTGAAAGCAGTGAGGAATGGAATGATATATTTTACTTATAAGACATCACTATTACTTATATTAACTAAAAATCAAATATGAAACAACCATTTTATTTTACTTTTTTAAATATTACTTATAAATATTACTTATAAACACTTTGACGGCACCATATAATTACAGAACACAAAAACACACATTACATGAATTAAAAATCACGTTCCATCTCATTTTTAATTCAAACTTTTCATCAAATCAATGTATTGCCATTTCTCTGTGGGCATTCTCGGGAGAATTGACAACAAAAGGTTCAGAATTGATAGATTCGCCGGATTTAATCATCTTGACACCGATCAGTCCAGGAATGTTTTAATTCTCGCAGCAATTCGTTTCCACCACAAAAAAAAAAAAAAAAAAAAAAAAAAAAAAAAAAACTGTCCTATGTTTCATATGATGTTTTATAGATTATTTGCGCTGATCATCTTTGTTTTAATGACATTTGTGTTGCCGCCGTAGACTTGTTTATGTCTTTCGACAAGGAATTTATGTTTTTGTTATTTTTTTGCATGTTTTGATCCTTTGTCATTGTGTGCGAACTTTGCAAAACCATGCACAATTTTAACTAGCATTTTAACGAATGCAGGTTTGGAAATGCCTATAGGTAATTAAATTTTGGGAGGGATAAGAATGTCACATTTCCGGGAAAAGTCTTCTTGTGGGTTACCAGTGGTATTGGGTGTTGGCGGGCGTATTGTCCAACCTTAGCCTAGGTTAGGGGTTAAAAAGAATAACCCTTACATTCCCTAATTTCATTCTAGTGCTTCTTATCGTTACCATAGTCATCCCTGCATGCAACTAGAGGCTCGTTTTGTCTACTGTACCATTTCAATTAATCCATTATAATTATCAATTATCTACCACTAATGTGAAGTACTCCACTTACCTTCCATAAACATGTAACTGAATATCAACCTTTGGGTCGACATTATCCAGGACGTGGCATTTTCATATTTGGACAGTTGTTGTGGCTTGAAGCCAACTCAACTGTATTATCTCTTTCTGCTGTCTGTTCGAATTGCAAGTATCTCGTGCCCTTGGCAACAGGTTTTGTATTTGTTCCTTCCGCCGGGGTCATGGGTCACCTTGCCCACGCCAGAAGAAGTGGATGACCTTGGCGTGACCTAGATTCTGAAATTGTCCATCAAGATTTATATCAAATTATTTTTATCATTATTCAAAAAATAATCCCTGCAATGGCCATTGACTTGACGTTCGAGAGTCCAATGACTTTTAAAGTCTACTTTCTCGAGGCCTCCTGGCTGTTTCAGTTAATTAACTTTAATCTAAATTCTGTAAATTACTGCCCTAAAGTAATTCTCTTAGCATTTTATGTTTTCTTATATTTCTATATATTTATCGATTAATTTAGTCAGATTTTTTTATAATAAATGATCTGAGCTTTCTTTATTTCGTATTATCTTCTGTTACCTCTTGCAAATGAACGCCATATTATATTCTTTGGAAGTTTGAATTTCTAGTTAATAGCCACCGCGGGTTTGTTCTATAAGAATAGGGGTTGATCTCCTGAATATAATAATAATAATAATAATAATAATAATAATAATAATAATAATAATAATAATAATAAATAAGGCAAAGTAACGAGAACAGAAGGGATAAAGCTACCAGATGGGAGCAACATCAAACACATAGATGCGACTGGATACAAATACCTCGGAATAATGGAAGGAGGGGATATAACACACCAAGAAATGAAGGACATGATCAGGAAAGAATATATGCAGAGACTCAAGGCGATACTCAAGTCAAAACTCAACGCTGGAAATATGATAAAAGCCATAAACACATGGGTAGTGCCAGTAATCAGATACAGCGCAGGAATAGTGGAATGGACGAAGGCAGAACTCCGCAGCATAGATCAGAAAACCAGGAAACATATGACAATACACAAAGCGCTACACCCAAGAGCAATTACGGACAGACTATACATAACACGAAAGGAAGGAGGGAGAGGACTACTACGTATAGAGGACTGCGTCAACATCGAGAACAGAGCACTGGGGCAATATCTGAAAACCAGTGAAGATGAGTGGCTAAAGAGTGCATGGGAAGAAGGACTAATAAAAGTAGACGAAGACCCAGAAATATACAGAGACAGGAGAAAGACAGAAAGAACCGAGGACTGGCACAAAAAACCTATGCACGGACAATACATGAGACAGACTAAAGAACTAGCCAGCGATGACAATTGGCAATGGCTACAGAGGGGAGAGCTAAAGAAGGAAACTGAAGGAATGATAACAACGGCACAAGATCAGGCCCTAAGAACCAGATATGTTCAAAGTACGATAGACGGAAATAACATCTCTCCCATATGTAGGAAGTGCAATAACGAAAAATGAAACCATAAACCACTAGCAAGTGAATGCCCGGCACTTGCACAGAACCAGTACAAACAGAGGCATGATTCAGTGGCAAAAGCCCTCCACTGGAGCCTGTGCAAGAAATATCAGCTACCTTGCAGTAATAAGTGTACGAGCACAACCTGAAGGAGTGATAGAAAACGATCAGGCAAAGATCCTCTGGGGACTATGGTATCAGAACGGATAGGGTGATACGTGCAAACAGACCAGACATGACGTTGATTGACAAAGTTCCAAGAAGAAAGCCATCACTCATTGATTGTCGCAATACCATGGGACACCATAGTTGAAGAAAAGAAAGGGAAAAAATGGATAAGTATCAAGATCTGAAATAGAATTAAGAAGGATATGGGATATGCCAGTGGAAATCGTACCCATAATCATAGGAGCACTAGGCACGATCCCAAGATCCCTGAAAAGGAATCTAGAAAAACTAGAGGCTGAAGTAGCTCCAGGACTCATGCAGAAGAGTGTGATCCTTGAAACGGCACACATAGTAAGAAAAGTGATGGACTACTAAGGAGGGAAGATGCAACCCGGAACCCCACTCTATAAATACCACCCAGTCGAATTGGAGGACTGTGATAGAGCAAAAAAAAAAAAAAAAAAAAAAAAAAACAAAAAAAAAAAAAAAAAAAAAAATTAATAATAATAATAATAGAGTTGTACATTTAATACTGAGCTTGGCAGCAATAGCTACATTGATGACCTATCTTTAGGTTGAGTTGATTTAGATCATAGTTTTCTTTCGCACAACTGACAAATCATATACTTAGTGAAGGCCTCTAACATTCACCCGAAATATGGAACAGGAACTTCAGGCTCCTATCCGCAATATTTTTTATATACATGTCTATATATTTTCATTGGCACCAAAAACGAAAGAAATGCATACGAGAGTTTGGCAAGAAATTGGGACCAAGAATGCTGTTAAAAATGGAATTGGCTACAAAGAAACCAATTTATCTTCGTTGGCGTCACATTTTTTTTTTCTTTTGACAGGCAGTACATGGAAGGATCGGTCAAAATTCGAAAAGATTTTACCACTCTGCGCATTGTTACTTGGGACTTTTCTTCAAAAAGCTGAAAATTTTTCGATGTATTTTCTGTTACTCTTTTGCATCAAATGAGGAAGGGTTATATAATATTTTCTTGGATATTTAGGGAGATAAGAGGACATTTATTGAATGAATTCCTTTCGGTGAGTGATGTATGCAGTTTCAATCCTCCGAAGTCAGAGAATCTTGGTTTTGAAATAGGACAAAAAATTATCATTTAACGCTTTGAGTTCAAAGGACGATCCTATTGTCAATCTCCTCTATCGCCTAGTTAAGGAAAATGTGGAAAATACAATAAAAAACGCACGGTCGAACATGTAAATCAGTAAATTATTACCGGCATTAAAAACCGTCGGTATATATATATATATATATATATATATATATATATATATATATATATATTATATATATATATATATATCTATATATATATATATATATAATATATATATATATTACGCATAATGGTAAATGAAAATAATGGAAACATACACAAATCACATCAAAGTACCATAAAATAACGCAATGTATAAAAAATATACAAACATAAGTAAATGTACATAATATATGAAATGTTACCAGGTGTACTCACCAACAATCCTGGTCTTCAGATCTTGCTCATGC
The DNA here is from genome assembly GCF_015104395.2 of Macrobrachium nipponense. Taxonomy (NCBI): domain Eukaryota; kingdom Metazoa; phylum Arthropoda; class Malacostraca; order Decapoda; family Palaemonidae; genus Macrobrachium; species Macrobrachium nipponense. Next base: position 212,523,456 of record NC_087200.1, read on the forward strand.
CTCCTCATCCTCTATTTCGAAGGCCTTCCAGTTCACGTCGTATGACTGGGAGGAGGAGGGGGAGGAAGAGAAGGAGAAGGAGAAGGAGAAGGAGAAGGAGAAGGAGGAGGAGGAGGAGGAGGAGGAAGAGGAGGAGGCATTACTGTTGTTTCCCCCCGGACCCAGGGTGGTGGGGTGAAGGTGCCGTGGTGATGGACGAGTGCCAGTATGTAATCTCGCTTGGTATGGCAATCACAGAAGCATTGGGTCTCTATGCAGAGATTTATAAATATATTATTTTGTACGAAGCACAATGATAAGTGGTGTCCTTTCGACGCCCTTCATAGAGCAAACACGGCACCTCTGCCTTCCTTCCTCTGCTTCTTGAGGTCTAAGAGGCCACTAGTGGTCCTGGACGTCCACAGTGCCACCAGGAGAAAGGTAGTCGAGACATGGGGTCAGCGATCCTCGCCTTCCTTCTTGGAGTCTTGTCATCAGGTCCCGACGAAGGCACAGCAGCAGAAGCAGCATCATCAGAAGTTCCAGTGGCAGGAGAGGCATCAGCAGGTGTACAAGGGGTGGACATAGCAACAGCAGAAGCAAAGCAGTCACATTAGGGGCAGTAGGATCATCCAGGGCAGTTGCAGCAGAAGACGCATCAGAGAGAAGGGCGAGATCCCTAGCAGGAGGCCACTCACACTTCTGGATTGAGTTCCATCAAACTGGTACGTATGCTAAGCCATTGAACCGTAAGCAACTCAGTTTATCTTGGTCTGTGGTAAACTTGCGATGCAAAATGGATTCATTTTGTAATACAATTTCCAGCAGCAAGTACATCTGCATTTTCTTTGACCACTTCACCGAGAATCATTCTCGCATGAAAAATAGCTAAAGGAAACCTAGGGAGCTCGTTGAACTGGCACATTCAGATCCGTAGACCATAATTCATCTTCCCTATCAGCAACGTTATCTCGTCTTGTGATCTCGTTTCACTAGGGAAACAAAGGGGATCTCCTCATCGCTGCTGTCAACATTTTCTTTTTGAGCCATAAAACCCTCACTGCTATCGTCAAATTTGAATGGGAAAGGACGGTGTTACAGGCGTATGCGCGGTTCACGCACGGAAGGGTCAACAAAACTGTTCCAAGAGGTGACTACTGAATGAAATCTTTCAGAATGGTGGCATCCGACAACAATGAGGTGCGAAGGTGTAAACACCAACTGCAACCAATCAGAGCGTCAGTTGATGATGTCATCAGTGACCATTGATGGCGAAGACACTTTCCCTCTCGCCACTGATGAACGTCGTCGAGAAATTCTTCAGCTTATGCTCTGCTGTTGGAAGAAATCTTGCCGCTGATTTTATAACACAATGACGATGCCAATTTAAAAAAAAAAATATCATATTTCATTTTATGTTGTTAAAAGAGCAATAAAAGGATTTTGCGTGGGTAAGTAACTATATATGTCATTCAGCCAAACAGTTATTACAAATCTTACATATATATTCGACCTTGAAAATAATTTTCAAGGAATATCTTAATTCACACCCCATTTTATCATCCCTGTGGGGAAAGAATATTATTTCATAATAAATAAAAACATTGGTGATAAGTAACTCAAATGGGATTATGCTTTGACTACTAACTTTATAGGCAAATCAGCAGAACTTTAATCTGACTGACTATTTTAAGCACTTATCCCACAGTAACCTTTAGACCTAAGCAGAGATTTGGCAATTATAAATAAACAGTTAAGTAAATATTAAAATTAGTATATAGCATTTACATACTACTGTGCTAATAATTCTATAATAATGGATGTAATCATATATGCATAAATGGCATGTAAATACTATTTATGCATATTGGAATGTAAAAATAACAAAAAAATTGCAAGCATCCTTATTCTTCAGATATTACATTCATCAGTGTGTTATGGATACCAACCAAAGATTACCACACACACACACACACACCCACGCACATAAATCTCGGAACAGCAAATATTTAACCCTAGTCATGGAGAGGACTCGTACACAGAATAATCATGAAAGACAGAAGAACTAAAGTAGGAGAATAAGAACTAAGATTTTTTGACACACCTGAGGATTTACCTGACCACCCAAAATTGAAAACCACCGCCTGAATATCGCCTAAGAATTATCTAATAAATGTACCTGAATTCACCAGATATAAGTCCGTATTTGCTCTTAATTCCACTCAAGCTTGAAAATTACTAAAATAATACTAGTGACCAAAGCATTGCAAAAGTCGAAAAGGAAAGACCCGGAGGATCCCAAAATATGAAACAGAGGAAATGCTGATAAAGATAGCCACAACTTCAGGACTTGCAGTGACCTTTTTCATCCTGCCAGCCATCCTATTTGGTTGCCAAGTTAGTGAGAATTATTTCTTCTAAGTAAATGGTCATATTGATATATCACCTTCATTATCATTGTTATTAGTATATATTCAGAAGATGAACCCAGTTCATATTTATATTGACTAAGACAACCATAGGGGCCATTGCCTTGAAATTCAAGCTTCCACCGAATATGGTGTTCACGGGAAAGGAGTAACAGGAGGTAATATGAAATACAGAAAGAAGAGATCCGTAACAAAATAACTAAATAAATAAATAGAGAGAGAGAGAGAGAGAGAGAGAGAGAGAGAGAGAGAGAGAGAGAGAGAGAGAGAGAGAGAGAGAGAGAGAGAACTAAGTATAAATTAATGAATAAATAGAAGAAAATTTAAGCAAATTATTAAAACATACGGACAATATGTCATTTATGGAAATGGAATTCTGCTGTGACACTTCACGAAATGATACAAATATGAAAAATAAATAAGTGACAAAATCACATATAACTGGAAATGACATCTCGCGAAGAACTGATGCAAAAGAGACAAAGTGACAGAAAATATGTGCATAGAATAAACGATCTATAAAGCAATTTCACATTTCCAAAAAGGAAAATGATTCATTCCCACTCGGTAACAGAAGCATGTTCTGTGCCCGTGTGGTATTTTCCATGAATATTTGATGGCCTCGTATCCGGACTCAGTTCTCATATCCGGAATCATGAAGGTCCTGCCCTGTACAGCGGATATTGATGCTTTGTGAAATAAACGATAGAAGCAATAAGTTTTAAATGTCGATACAGAGTCAGATCAACAAGTCCATTTACACGGAAGAAAAAAATCAATATAAATGAGAAGCATTAGTACCGTTCATCACTCATTTAAAATCGATGGGATCTGTAAAAAAAAGTTAGATTATATATTAGGTTTATAAAGTAAATCTTCTGTGGTTAGAATCAACAACACTATAATGTGAATAGGAAATTGCCATTTTATAAATTTAAAAAATTGCACTAACCCTCTCTCTCTCTCTCTCTCTCTCTCTCTCTCTCTCTCTCTCTCTCTCTCTCTGTTTCTTGATCGCTCTCTGTTGACTTTGATGTCCTGTTGATGGACGTCGCTAAACCGATATAGACAAATCAGACTTTCATAGAAACACTTTGGCAGCAAACGCCTCTTATTTTCGCATTCGTGGTCAGGTTACAGCTGATACGCTTCTGGAATGGAGTGTAAACTTTCCTTTAACTATTTATTTCCCTAAGGGTATTTTATATCATCTTTCTTACCATATTTAGTCAATTTTATTTCGTGAGACCAACCTATCCTTATTGTGCACAGTAATTTTTTAAGGGACATTAATAAAAAATAATTAAAGATTGTAAGAGAGAGAGAGAGAGAGAGAGAGAGAGAGAGAGAGAGAGAGAGAGAGAGAGAGAGAGATCCTAAAATATCTCACCAGTTCAGTGAATCTCATTATCTTCGAATTTCCCTCAGAGTAAAAGACCCAAAGTAAATTTCGTTTCGGTGGAATCAAGAATCAAGTTTCCCCTCAAAGTTCTTTATGAATTTCCAGATGATGTTCCGTTTAACAGTTAATCCTTCAAGTCTCTTTGTCTCTCATTCTTTTCGCTATTTCCTAAAGTCCCTCTGCTGATTTGAAAGCTTTCAAGTTAAATGGTTCAAGAAGGGAATACACAAAAATATCTCGTTTACATTTCATCTGATATAGGTAGACAATTGTTATTAAATGCAAGACAATATCTTGGTTTCCAAGAGCCTCGTGTAAAACTTAGTGAAAGTTGGTCCTCAGGCCTTTTCCATTCTGACTCCCTAAAACTGAGACACAAATTTAGAATAACCTTTAAAAATAATTGTGCAACTAAAGAAAATTATGTCAACACATGAGATATCAAAGTTACTAAAAGCAGCTGATGAAGTGATTAATTTAACAATATGAATTTCTTTGTCAGCTGAGAGTACATCAAGTCTATGCAATAAATACTGACATTTTTAAAATGGTAAAATACAATAATTACTGAAATGGCATAAAATATTCTAATTGCCAATATATAGGACTTATTTATAGTAGACTCTTCGTAAACCTTTACCTAAGCAAACTCTTAATACATGGAATCTTATAAAATTAAACATTTAATGAAAAAATTCAGCTCGCTTCCTGTTATGAATTAATAACTGTGGCAATAAAAATTATTCTTGATAATAATACTATATTTCGTAGGAACAGTGGGCATTCTATGGTAAATAAATATATGATAAATAAGATAAGAGGTTGAAAAAGCCAAAGGAATTTAGTTGTTTTTATTTTATATGTTCATGCAAGCGCTCTTTCTTCTTTGGATTGATATTCTAATTGACGTTATTTTCATATCTACTTAAATGTTTTATAAGCTAATACATACAGATAGATATGTCAAAAAAAGATATTTTGAATGCTATCAGGAAACTGCAGAGAGAAATGCATCTGGTTACATATCTCAGGGAAACATGAGAGTGACATAACCCTTAACAGTTATTTAATTTTTTTTCTGGGAAAGGTTTTTAATTCTCTCAGGCTTACTTTGAAATGCAAGCCTCTTTCACAGTGGCGAAATAATTGTTTTGTAAACCTGATAAAAATAGAAGTAAGATTAAAAACAAGATCTTGAGGAATAAAACATTATAGAACACCTGATATCGTCCATGAAACGAGTTTGACCTATCATTGTTATGACGTATATAATATAAGGAGCTTTTGCATTGATCTGGTGTGTTGTGGATGGGTGTGGGAGGTAGGGTGTATCGCCAAGGGTAGGGAGGGGAGGGGGGCTGAGTGTTACAATCTCTGCATCAAGGATACTAAAGCTATCTGCAGGCGCGTGAGGCACAGCCCAGATTTTTTTATTTAAAAAAATTCTACAGGTAAGGGTATTTACAGCAAGAAAGGCATATGTTTCTGTTTCCGTCTCGTCCGATTACTTCCGGTGAGGTCAACATTGCTTGTTTTCTAGTTATTTCTGGATGTAATCTTCTGTAGCTCTAGAATTCGCTTTGTAGAATACATTAAAGTAACAGTTTGAATAGGTTAATATTTAAACATTGAAAGATATATAAATATCTCTGATTCACAGAAAGTTGTGATGTTATAAGAGAAACCTTTCTTAGGTTTATGGCACTGTCAAGCAAACCTTGTAAATTACACAAACATTTGCAAGTGCAAATTACTATATATTTTAATATACTCGTAGTCGTGTATTCTAGAAATACATGGAACCTTTATGTTTTCTCAGATTTGTTTCCATTATTGTGAACATATAACATTTAAAATAGTCTAAATATTAATTTTACAACAAATTATATATTTATTTAAATCCTGGCTTTTCATAGTATGTGGATTTTAACATTATGAGAATATTATTTCCTTAAAGTTACATTTTCATTGTATTCTTCATGAAAAACTTACGAATATGAAATCATACATTATCAAAACACTTATATTCATTTGCTAAAAATGTTTCTTAAAATGACAACTATATAATTCAACCATTACTAAGGTAATGTTTCAGCTTTACTGGATATCATTATTATTATTATTATTATTATTATTATTATTATTATTATTATTATTATTATTATTATTATTATTATTATTATTATTATTATTATTATTATTATTATTATTATTATTATTAGTCAGAAGATGAACCCTATTCATATGGAGCAAACCCACAGGAGCCAGTGACTTGAAATTCAAGCTTACAAAGAATGTGTTGATCATTTCAAAGCAGTAGGAGGGAGGCAATAAGAAATACAGAAAGAAGAGATCAGTTATCAAAATAAATTAATATATTAATAAAGCTATAGATGAAAGATGTCAGAAACATAAAACACAAGTATTTCTTTAGGGCAGTCATGCATTCCAACTCCGCTTGAACTTTTGACATTGCACGACTTCCTCAGGGAGACTGTGGCGGCGTGATTAATAGAGAATAAAACCTCAGGAACCGAGAAGTTTGACAGGGAGGCACATTCACCGCATATCGGTGCTTCTGCTGTTCAGTAAATATTATCTCTCTCTCTCTCTCTCTCTCTCTCTCTCTCTCTCTCTCTCTCACATAAACACACACATAAATACACACTCAATTCCACAAACAAATTGAGAACGTTTACCCAGAATATATCCTTGCTCTCTCTCTCTCTCTCTCTCTCTCTCTCTCTCTCTCTCTCTCTCTCTCTCATCACAGACACATGCACAGACACACACGGAAAGTGAAACTGAGAACATTTATATACTAAGAATATACCTCTTATTTAATAGACCTTATCTTGTGTTTATACATTAAATGTAAAAAAAACGTTATGACCTTATTTAATACAGATCTTATCTTGTGTTTTTGGATTTA
>NC_087200.1:212535197-212542697 GCF_015104395.2 Macrobrachium nipponense
GCAGCAGCAGTTCATCTGTATAAAAAAATAAAAAAAAAATAAAAACCTTTGTGTTTAGTATGATGTTTTATAGATGATTTGCGCTGAATATCATTTTTGGTATTAATGAACTTATATTTTCTTTTGCCGTCGTAGATTCGTTTATGTCTTTAGACAAAGAATTGTTTTTGTTATTTTTTTACTGTTTTCATCTTTTGTTCTTGTGTGTGTGTGTGTGTGCCTGTTTATCTATTTTACAGCAGAATTTCGTAAAACCATGTATCAATTCTATCTAGAATTTTAACAAAAGTAGGCCTTGGAAATGCCGATAAATAATTAAATTTTGGGAGAGATAAGAATGTCATTTTCTCGGAAAAGTCTTCTCGTGGGTTGCCGGTGGTATTAGGTGTATTGTCCAACCCTAGCTGAGGTTAGGGATTGAAATGAATATGCCTTACATTCCCTTATTTCATTCTAGTGCTTCTTATCGTTACCATACTCATGCATGCATGCAATTAAAGGAACTTTTTATGTCTACTGTACCATTTTAATAAATCTATTACAATTATCAATTATTGACCACTACTGTGAAATATTCCATTTATCTTTCATAAACATATAACTGAATATCAACCTTTGGGTTGATAATATCCAGGTCGTGGTATTTTCAGATTTGGGCAATTCCTGGGGCTTGAAGCCAATTCACCTGTATCATCTCTTTCTGCTGTCTGTTCGAACTGGGAGGTAACTCGTGCTTCGGGGTTACAGATCAACTGCCCACGCTATGTATTGTTATTTGGAAATTTTCTTCGAAACGCAGACAAATTTTCGATGTATTTTCTGCCACTTTTTTGCATCAAGCACGAAGGGTTATATAATTTTTTTCTTGGATATTTAGAGAAATAGAAGGATATTCATTAGATGAATTCCTTTCGGTGCGTGATGTCTGCCGTTTCAGTCCCCAGAAGTCAGAGAATCTAGGTTTTGAAATGTCACAATATATATATATATATATATATATATATATATATATATATATATAGTATATATATATATATATATATATATACACATATGTATGTATATATATATATATATATATATATATATATATATAATTGTTTGAAAAAACTTCAAATTATTAATTTGAATAATTCAGTATTTATACATTTTGTTGGCATACAGAAGTGTCGCTAATTGCCCCTTTGCTTTTAAATAGTAACTACCTAACAGTAGTTATATCTGCCTGCCGCTAAAGCCTTTGTGAAGTTTTTTCACACATTAGCAGTCTTCAGCATAACCTTACACGGGAGTGACGAGGAGCGGCTCTCTTTCCCTCTCTCTCATTTTCAAGTGGATTTAAGGATTTATACACTCACGCTGGATTTATGACTCCGTCCTGGATTACTACTGGATTTAGTGCTGGATTAATTACTATGGATCTTTTCTCCATCATGGACATAATTACACACTAATTCATCGAGATGGGATCCGGACGCTGCTTAGCGATGATCGTCTATTGAATGATTTATTCCACACTCGCCAGAACTGTTATCGCAACAGGGTAAGCATAAGGGGCTTTAATGCTTGGTTCTTGCGTTACATATTCTATATGCCAGTGTTTTGAAAATTGTTTCAAGTATTTTAATTTATTAAAAAAAATTCTTGCTAGATTGAACCTATGATTTCAATGCAGTCTATAATTTTATTTCTTAAGTATTTGACTACTCGTTGATTTTGCTATTTGTTTTACTGATGATTTGAGAGCTTTAGTGATTTAGTGTTGATTTAAGTAAATATTTACGTAAGGTGATTTCGTGATTAGCTAACTGCTGTTTTCGGTGATTCGTTGATTCAGGATTTTATTGATTTATATGAAAATTATAAATTTTAGTCATGCGATTGCAGTAACTGATATTTTGATTCGTGTTGATTTTTTGTTGGTTTATTTTAGTTACTTTTTATTAGTGTTGTATTTTTTGTTCTGATTTTTCCCGTGGTTGATTCTCCTTTACTTTGTATTTTTTAGCGGATGAGTGAAAGGAAGAAGGTTAAGCCCTCGCAGTTGTGAACCTTAAACTCTCGTACAAAAGTGCATTTCTTCGTCCTCGCTTGACATTCTTAATCATTCGAGGACTCGTTTACGTTATTCCACCACCAGCTGCTACAGTGAAATTTATTTCATTTTAAATTATATGTATTCATAAAATGTCTAACCATTTAAATTTAAATTATTAAATATTTAAAATGCATTTTTTTCCATCTCTACCCTTTCACTTAAAATGCAAAGTTTAATGATATGATCCTGGTCATTTCATATTGATTTTATATTTACATATTTAAACTCCCCCTATATTTTTCCGCTATATATATGTAAGTATGAATGTAAATATTATTATGGCTGCATGTATATATTTGTGTTTATATATCCTGTTGTGGAAGTACTGAACGGTAATGTAGCACTGAATGGTTCAGAGAATTAAATTAATGTCTTATCAAACAAACAATTCTTAACGTTTAATGATTCTTTGTATATCAATATATCATTGGATTTAATTCTTATAATTAACAGAAACATTAGTGAAAAAATAACAACAAACTATATGAATCAGATCTGGTCTTATATAATTTTACAAAATAATAATTATAATAATTCCTTAAGGTTCTTAATCGCTATGCCATCACCAATAACCCATCATGTTGCTGCCTGCAGTATTAATCTCGGTATTAACACAAGAAGCTTAGATGAAATTTCTTTGTAGTTAAATATTCACATGAAAATTGTGATCATTGTTTATTAAAAAGGTCAACTGATTTACGGAGGAGAATCTCGAGTGGAAACAAATGTAGCTTTCCAGAATTTTTTTTTTTTTAATTAGAGGGATTTGTGGTGAATAACCCAAAGTGAAAATGGAATAATTTAAAAGCATTAATTATATTTTAAGAAGTCTCGAATATCAATATTTTATATTTATCTAAGGTAGTGTAAGAATAAATATATAATTCCACATATTTTGTGATTAATCTGTTTTATTTCTTTCAATAAGATTCCCCATTCATATATTTCCTAATGGATTTTGCCTTCAATCGATTTTAATTTAAGAAAATTGGCCAAATACTCCCATATCCCGAAAATAAAAATGAGACAATTGAATGATGCGAAGTTTACGAAAGGAATTTCAAAACGAAAAGCAGAACCAATTGAGGCAAAACTTCTTTTTCAACTTGAGTAAATGACGTCACACAAAAAGTTCGTACAACTGAAGAGATTTTTGAAATCGAAAATTTCATCAAGTCACTGGGCGAGAAATTCTTATTTTCTCGCGAATGAAAACGTATTTTGCATATTCTCTCTCTCTCTCTCTCTCTCTCTCTCTCTCTCTCTCTCTCTCTCTCTCTCTCTCTCTCTCTCCATCTGCTTGGATATCGGGTGCAAAAGCAACCATGTTATGTTTTCTCAAGACTGAAAAATGGCACACTTTATCTATTCTCAGACGTCTAGACACACACACACACACACGAACAGAGAGAGAGAGAGAGAGAGAGAGAGAGAGAGAGAGAGAGAGAGAGAGAGAGAGAGAGAGATTCCATCTCCGACCTAATGAGACAGCAAAGTCATTTCTTTAAAGAACTGTGGACATAAAAGGGATGCAATTTCCAAATAGCTTTCCTTGATTATTCGAAAGCATTTCAATGATTATACCCGACATGTTTTATTGTTACAAAACCAATATCTAATAATTTTTATCGCTCTAATACTTCGCAGTCTTCAAGGGAAATAGACATTTTACTCCAACAACAGTTATTTGTATTTGAGTCAACTGCTCAATATCACTCTCCAAAATAAACCAATTCTCCCAGAAAGGAATTTAAAGCTCAGGCGAGAAATGAAAGTATTTTTCTTCTTTGTTTGCGTATTATTATTATTATTATTATTATTATTATTATTATTATTATTATTATTATTATTATTATTATTATTATTTATTATTATTATTATTTATTATTATTTATTTATTATTATTTATTATTATTATTATTATTATTATATTATTATTATTATTATTATTATTATTATTATTATTATTATTATTATTATTATTATTATTATTATTATTATTATTATTATTATTATTATTATTATTATTATTATTATTATTATTATTATTATTATTATTATTATTATTATTATTATTATTATTATTATTATTATTATTATTATTATTATTATTATTATTATTATTATTATTATTATTATTATTATTATTATTATTATTATTATTATTATTATTATTATTATTATTATTATTATTATTATTATTATTATTATTATTATTATTATTATTAAATTTGACCTTCAGAGAACCAACCCGACAGATAAAAAAAACTATCTATTCCATTGAACCTGAGGCAATCTGCCATTTAGTGCCATACATCTCCCAATGAAACTAATTACGTAACAATAACCACCACCAAAACATGTTATAGGGAAAAATGGTACCAAAAATTACCCTTTCGGAGTAAAAGACCATAAAGGCATAACTTTTATTTAAGCAATGAATGGGCATTTAGACAAATGATGATGTTCTCGCAAAATAGGGAAAGGTACTTTTCTATTGGGATGATATGTCGAGTCTATGGACTTCTGAACGTTTTTGAGAGGAGTAAACATTTTCTATTGCCGTAATAGTAAAGATATGCTGTGACTTATGCAATATTAACTGCTGCTCGCAAAATTCAGATACTTTTCTTTGTGAATCAAAGGTGTTCTTGTCCCACTCGTCAAAACAAAACAAAAACGCTTTGCAAGTAAGCAAGGAACATTACACAGATATCATCTAATAACAAGAAGAATAAAATGTGAGAATATAAATAAACAGACACAAAATAATGTATTGGTAACACTTATCAAATCGCTTCCTAAACAAAAGCAAATGAATATTGAAGATTTGTCAAAATTTGTTACATGTACAGTGAGTCAACAGCCTTAAAATATAGAAGTTCTTTGACAAAGTGAGAAAGATTTGTCTATTATTTATCAATTCTATTCACCTTTATGTTGAGCCTTCAGTTGTATTAGTGGGAATATCCTTCCATATTCAAACTCTAATAGTTTCAGAGAGAGAGAGAGAGAGAGAGAGAGAGAGAGAGAGAGAGAGAGAGAGAGAGAGAGAGAGAGAGAGAATTATCAGTGAATAGCTTTCGAAAATTCATCATAGATTATGAATAAAACAATGATAGCTTAAGTATATAAGTGGGGTATTTGAATAAAAAAAAAAGGAGAATTCTTGGTGGAGAAAGACCAACTATTTCCGTTAACTAATGTACAATGTGCACTAAACGTATTAAAAACGAAAAGATTAAACCAAAATGACATGTTTTATATAAATAAGAAACCCAGAATGAAACAAATTTATGCAGAGAGACAAACTGAGTCTTCATACAAAATTTCGATAAGGAATTCTTCACCTAATGAAGGAATTGTAACTTAATTTAACTCTCTCGGGCATTTTCGAGATTTTATCATTAATCAAATCATTCCACGAGATACATTAGAATTACACTATACTTGAAGATATTCTGTCAGAGTGGATGGTTCATTAGTAAAATAATAAGGAATTAGGATGTAAAGAACTGAAAAGAATTCCATGGTCATATCTGGGGTTTGTTAGTAAAAACCAACATGGGCAGATATGAACCGCAAAAATTTATCTTTCTGTCCTTTCCAGTTACCTATTGACCTACTAGAACCACAAATACTTGTGAATACTTAGAAAATCGTGTAGAAATAATAAAAGGAAATGAACGCACTCACAAAAATTTCTAAGAAGAGAAAAATCTGTTGAATACCTGGACGAAAGAAAAGCCTCTCCTTGTGGACGAAGGCGACCTGGAATGTTAATCACAAGAAAACGTTATTGGCTTCTTTGGTGACCTCCTCTGCCAAAGTCTTCGAATCCTTTGATAACTATTGACACGGACAGAGGCCAGAGAGAGAGAGAGAGAGAGAGAGAGAGAGAGAGAGAGAGAGAGAGAGGGAAGGGGGTGGCTCGGGTTGATGGGATGGGCGGCTTGGTTACGGAGGAACACTTGACTTAGCAACTTGACCTTTTTTTTATGATTATATAGAACTTCTTGCCTTTCTTAATTTAATGTTAATTTCCCGAGACCCTGAACAAGCATTATTACTTCTCCCGCACGGTAGAAGATGAGACTTTCCACCTTCTTCTCCTGCCCAAAATTAATATGCAAAGAGAGAGACAGAGAGAGAGAGAGAGAGAAACAGAGAGAGCGAGATTATCACTCTTGCAATCTCTTGCTCCTTCCAACACACTCGAGGGAGCAAATCTGTAATTAAAGGGGAGGGGGATGTGTTAATGACACTTTCCCCGGAGATTAAGAACTTAATCCCGTCGAAAATACAAGAAATATTTTCAAGGACTGAAAGGAGGAACCAGATCGTAATAGGATCTTGTTAATGTCGTTTTCGTATTGCTAGTGGACGAGCAAAATTCTGGTTTTATGTTTGAAAAAATAAGGGAAAAAAAATTATTTAATGTTAGATTATTTTATTCTTAAAGATTTTGATTCTTCTATTTTCATGACAACTAAAAGTATTACACTTTTTTTCTTATTTCCTTGCGACTTTGGCATTAGTGCACAGGAAGTTCACATGTGGCTAGCTATTTTGCAATTTTCAATATCTAATTTAATGTTATATAAAATATTCTTGAATAAGCTGTATATACTGCAAAGCACTCGGACTAATCACCTGTGTAATTTCATATAAACCTTTTGAATTTAATGTCTACTTATTTAACAGGTTTACACGTGTTTTAAGAAGATTTTTCAAATACTATTATTTCTGAGCAAACAAATAGTTTATCTTGAGCGTTCCGTCTAAAATCTCATCTTAAAACATAAGCTTTTTCAAAATAAGGTCAATGGAGTGTTTGCGCTTGTTTACCAGTAAGTCCCAAATCTGACATCTTTTGCTTCTTATCTGTGGAAGTTTATGAAAAAGTAGGATAAGAGCTTTATCCTAGACAATCTTCAGTTTTACGAGCACTTACTTAAATTAACAAAGGTCTGCAAATCATAGAGGTGTGTCATGCAGGTTAATTCCCACGTGTGTGTGTGTGTTTCTGTGTGTGTTTCTGTGTGTGTGTGGGTGTATGTGTGAGAGGTTGAAATAAAATCGACTATTAAATACCGGCTATTCACCAATTTGTAGATCTTTGTCGTTAGAATGAAAGTTCTTGATGGCTTTGTGACTGATAATACTTCATAGAGAAGAAATGGTATTGTATCCTTCCCAGTTGGGTATAAATTGAAAGTTGACTTCAGGCTCCTCAACCAATCAATCTTCATCATTCTTATCAATATCATAAAGAAACATCATACCATAAAATAAATACCTTACATGAAATAGCCAAGAAAACAAGAAGAGACGGAGTTTTAAAGTGTTTGATCACAAGATTTTGTGTTGCACTCACGCATTTTCCATGCCTCAGAGAGAGA
>NC_087200.1:212550197-212575694 GCF_015104395.2 Macrobrachium nipponense
ATTGGACGTTGTTGTTATCAGTGTTCGGATGAAAAGCCAGATTCATATCGGCTTTTGCAAAGGTTGCTGGAATAATTTTTATTCGGTAATTCACATGTTATATAAATATATATATATATATATATATATATATATATATATATATATATATATATATATATATATATATATATATATATATATATATATATATATATATATATATATATATATATATATATATGTGTGTGTGTGTGTGTGTGTGTGTGCGTATGTATGTCCATATGTGCGTATATATATGTATACTTCGTATTACTATCATCGTCACTGCAGTTCATTACAGCGCTGACGAACTTTCAGGCATTCAGCTTTGAAAACTGTGAAAAGAGGGGGATAGAGTGGTTGGACAGCTATTTAAAGAGATCCACAAGCAATAGTTTGAGAGGCTGAACAGGAAGACTGAAGAAAGGAAGCGGGAAAGGAGGTAAAGTAAAAGACCAGAAAGTGGTTCCAACTATGACACTATGGGACACTAGAAACACCCTTCAGAAATGCCTACAGTGCACCACGTGAGGTGCACTGAGGGCTCTACCCCTCTAAGGGATGCTGCTCTGGATAATTCAGAAGATGACAGATGCCTCTTGATTAGAGGCAGCCCTAACAAGAAGTGGAGAGCAGCCATTAAACTGTAGGCCAGAATCCAGACTCGGCTCTTTGAATATATCAACGCCGATAATTGAACGATGCAATTATCTTAAGTTAATATAACACAGAATACGAGATCACAAGGCCGTGACATGCTTGATTATGAGAGGAAGCAATGAATTGCATTAACTGAGACGTAGCGAGACAAATTTGCTTACATATTGCTGTCAGGAGACAGTTTAGGAGACAAATTTAATGACTAAACAAGTTATTGGTCGATTTAAAGAAAATCTGAACGTTTACTTATTTTCATCACTTAAGTATGATTACTCTACATTACCATTATGGGAGAACACAAGTTACTTTCAATATTGCCCTTAATGGAAGGTTGTTCTAGGATACTGCAAACCTATCAGTATGTAAGACATAGTAAAATATTACAATATCTGTATCAGGATAAGTTTGTTACTCTTTATTAAAAGGGAAATGGTAATTTCAGAGGAAACTCTCTATGAACAAAACGTTGTGAAAGTTAATTGGATGTTCTAGACGTATGATGGGGTGTGAAGATTTCATATGAGTAACACATGCACATGCACACACAAACAGAGAGAGAGAGAGAGAGAGAGAGAGAGAAGAGAGAGAGAGAGAGAGAGAGAGAGAGAGACTCTAGGCCACTCAGACGGTTACATTTCACTATTAATAAATCCACGGGTGTGTGTGGATTGTGTGTATTTGTTTCCATGCTTTTATATAAAGTGTTAGTTGCGCAAAAATATTTTTATTGCAAATTGTGAAGAAATTCTACAGATATTTACCTTTAACTATTAATAAATTCGTCTGTATGTGTGTGTGTGTGTGAGTGTGAGTATAGTATTTACCAGCACCCATTTTATTCACTGTAGCATACAGCAAGCACTATATGACAAATGCATCACAGAGAAATAAACTGGGCAGGAAAAAGCCATTAGGCTGCAAGATTTATATCCCGAACGTCACCAAAAACAAAAGCGGAGAGACAAAAGACCTTTGGAATTGATAGGAATTGGTCCCCGGAGTCTCGTTGCAGTAGAATTTGGACGAAAACCGATAAATCTCACTCGGAATAAAATACAGAATCCTCGATAAGGTGACGAGAGGTTCCACTTCCTAATATGATCTGGTTCGATACAGACTTTTATAAACCTTGCTTTTCATTTATCTATAAGATAATGGGGGTGTTTTTGTCCCTGGAAAATGGACAGAGAGGATACGGTCTCGTAAATACACTCTTGTATATCATGTTACCGCAGTTAATAAGATACCATTTAGAATGTATATTTCTTTTGGGACTGATAAAGTTGAATATATTTTCGTATGCAAAGGTTTTTGCTGTGGCTGGGAACGACATCATAAATTTATATGTATGTATATATATATATATATATATATATATATATATATATATATATATATATATATATATATGAATAACTTGATCACGAAGTATATAAAACTTCATGCTATGTATAAATAAAGGTTTTTTGCCACGAAGGAAACAATGAAAAAGCGAGATAGCCGAGTACTTTCGTCCTATTCGGACCCTTTACTGAGGCAAACTGATTTTACAAAGAACACCATAGTCAAAAGAAGGCTTAATATACAAACTGACAATACCAGATTAGCCATAAGGGCGATTTTCACTCTACAGAAAAGGAGGAGTCGCCGGAGGCTAGCCACACCTTGAAGGATACCCGCAGTAAACAAGTGATTCTTCCAGAAATACAGTACATTTTGAAAAAAAAAAACACGGGAGCATATACAATTTAATATCATGACTTTTTACACATATTTTCCCAACAAAAATTTTTATTAATGAAAAGACGAAAGAAAATATAAATATATATATATATATATATATATATATATATATATATATATATATATATATATATATATATATATATACGAGCAAGAGAAAGAGGGAGAGGGAATATCGAAACCCAGAGAGAGACAGAGAGAAAGAGGGAGATAGAGAGAGAGAGAGAGAGAGAGAGAGAGAGAGATATTTTTGTCAGGTTTGATGTATGTTCTTTGTTTACAAAAAGTCCCCTATTGACTCTGTGCTAGAATATTTAAGTAATGAACTTGTACTGCATGAATTTCCTATGCCCGTTAGTCACTAATTTCCCTTAAACAAGTTATGTATTTGTTGATTGCAGATTTATTTTTAATGGAGAATATTACCAACAAATATTTGGTATGGCCATGGGTAACCCTTTATCACCTCTCCTTTCAAACTTATATATGGAATTTTTTGAGAGACAACACCTCCCGAATATCACACTAATCCCCTTAAAATGGTACCGATATGTCGATGATATCTTAGTAGTCTTACCTGGTGGTATCGATGTAAATGATTTATTGTCTAAATTAAATAATTTATTGCCATCCATAAAATTCACTGTTGAAATTGAAAATAACAATGTCATCCCTTTCCTAGATGTATTAATACATAGAAAATCTTTCCAATGCAAATTCAGTATTTATAGAAAACCCACAAATAATTTAACATATGTACATTTTTATTCTGGCCACCATCTTAATATTAAAATTTCAATTTTTTCTTCTATGTTCCTACGCGCATTGCGTATCACGAGTCCACGATATCTGAACCAAGAAATAGAATACATAAAAAAGATAGGAAACGATCTTTGCTACCCACCTCATTTAATTGATTTATGTTATCAAAAAGCTCACAAAAAGTTTTATAATGTTACTATTAATGAAAAAGAAATGCCTAAAAATGTACTTAGCTTACCTTATTTTCGTGGATTTGAAACCATAAAATCTATATTTAAATCGTTTAATGTTAATGTAGTGTTTTCTTATAACAACACCATTAAAGATATGCTAATTAAGAATAGTCCCGTAACAAATAACAACATCATTTACAAAAATCCTTGTAAGGATTGCCCATCGTTTTA
Organism: Macrobrachium nipponense; assembly: GCF_015104395.2. Classification (NCBI taxonomy): domain Eukaryota; kingdom Metazoa; phylum Arthropoda; class Malacostraca; order Decapoda; family Palaemonidae; genus Macrobrachium; species Macrobrachium nipponense. The sequence continues at coordinate 212,553,788 of NC_087200.1, forward strand.
CGTTGGTCAGTCTAGTAAAAATTTATGTGTTCGGATTAAGCAGCAAATGTATTCAGTTAGAACAGCCCAGACTTCAAATGCACTGTTTATCCATCTGAGTGAAAAATCGCATTGTATTAATTGGGGTTATACCTCGGTAATTGCTAGATCTAATGATTATGTTTCAAGAAATTTACTGGAATCGGCAATTATACAAATCACTAATAAAAACAACCTAAATCTTAGTCTGGGAATGAACCATTTGGACCCATATATTTGTAAGATGTTTATGAAGGACCTCAAAATAAATGAACAACAATAAATTAGTCCCACATATATAGTTATTATTTCTCTCTCTCTCTCTCTCTCTCTCTCTCTCTCTCTCCTCTCTCTCTCTCTCTCTGGTTTCGATACTTCTCTCTCTTCTTTCTCTTGCTCGATATATATATATATTTATATTTTCTTTCGTCTTTTCATTAATAATAATATTTGTTGGGAAAATTTGTGCAAAAATTCATGATATTAAATTGTATATGCTCCCGTGTTTTTTTCAAAATGTACTGTTTTTTCTGGAAGAATCACTTGTTTACTGCGGGTATTCTTCAAGGCGTGGCTAGCCTCTGGCGACTCCTCCTTTTTGTAGAGTGAAAATCGCCCTTATGGCTAATCTGGTAGTGTCGGTTTGTATATTAAGCCTTCTTTTAACTATGTTGTTCTTTGTAAAATCAGTTTGCCTCAGTAAAGGGTCCGAATTGGACCGAAAGTACTCGGCTATCTCGCTTTTTCATTGTTCCTCGTGGAAAAAAACCTTTATTAATATATATATATATATATATATATATATATATATATATATATATATATATATATATATATATATTGTACAATGAATAAAAGAGTAAGTATAGTTGCATGTGGGTATGAAAAGAGAAAAAAAGAACGAGAAAGAATAATTCCCTCATTTCTCAGTTCTGGGCTGTGGATGACCTAAAGGAAATAAATCTCGCTTGATTTAATTTTGTTTTGATACTGAATTACTTTGACTGGTTTTTGTTAAAGATAAACTTGCCGAAAGTTTGATTGTAATGTCATGCACCTAATAGCACTAATGAAGGAAACTGCCAGTTCTTGTTGTGTGTACCCTCCATTGCTAAACTAAATAAATAATTAAAAAAAAAAAAAAAAAATTATAGTAAGGTCTCAATTTCGTTCTCCAAAACTTTGTGCCCCTAAAAATTTTCTAAGTATGCGGAATAGTACAGAAAACTGATAAGTCCGTTTAAAAGAATAAGTAAAATAACCTATGTCAATAGAAAACAAAAAAGACAAATATAGAAATATTTCGAGAAAAACTAATATGAAATATTTTCAATTAGATGTCTGGAGAATATTTTTGTCCATTACACATTAATAATTGGCTGGGTGGACTGATTTCGAAAAGAGAGATCATCCCCTAATTCTCAGCTAATTGCTTCAGCCTTCAGAGGAGAAGATTCTGTATACAAGAGTAATTCATTTGATTAGATTTTAGAGCCACCTATAGTTCTGTCTTTTCCAAAAACAAGCTGACAAATGTGATGCAAATAAATCCAATTATATCAAATACCCAATAATTGACAATCAAAACATGATCATTATTCCATATGAATGACATCTAATGAATTAAGATTCAGCTAAAGCAAGGAATAGCAACGCCAGAGTAGGCATAAATCAGGAATGAAATGTATCCAAAGATGCTGTGCATGAAATCGGCAACAGAAGATTGATAGACCGGCTTCAGTGATGTGTCAATTTCAATCAGCAATTGGGAGTCACAAAAGAGAATCACCGGAAGCCGAGAGCTGAATAATTATCTAGATGTTATTGTAAAGTGAAAGGCAGATTGAATAACGAACTCATTATAACAGTTGACAGGATTATTGCAAATTAGGATATGAACAATATGCATGCATACATACAAACTACAAACACATATGCACGTACCTTTTGCATTCATACATAGATGCATATGTCTAATTTATATCACAAGAATGACAACATGATCTGAAATATAAGAGGAAATTGAAGTATATAAGTATAAGAATCTTCGCCTTTGCTGTAAGGTATTTTCAAGTTTGCTTCAAGCAGTGGAGGCAAGAGATCTTGCACTTAGAAGTCTACATTTATATATATATATATATATATATATATATATATATATATATATATATATATATATATAGTATATATATATATATATATATATATATATATATAAAGATATATGCCACGAAGGAAAAATAAACAAGGAGTAACTGCGAGACCTTTCGACGTTTCCACATCCTTTACTAAGCAGAACTGACATACATGGGACAAAAGACAATACAAGAAGATTCGTATAACTGACAGATAGGGATTATAAAGAGATTAGTACCTAGAATCCGACACACCTGGAAGAGAGTAACCTTCCCAAACAAGCATAAACAATGGGTGCAATTAAAAGTTTAAGATAACCATCTCAGATACAAGGACAAGACAATTAAAGAATTATAGGTGACAGCTGTTCAGAACTTTGGTAAACAAAACCATGTTCACAATACATATTCACAATACAGGTTAGACATACATTACGACGAAGACAACTCAAAGGCAACAAATTTTTATTTAAGTCTGTAATTATATCTTTGAGGTCATTCTTAAACATGTTACAAATACAAGGGTCTAAACGAAAAAGCCCACGACTAACATTGAAATTACAATGAAAAGTAAGTTGTATTAAAGCAGATTCTAAAAGATTTCGTGATAAGACATCTCTTGACCTTGCAATTACTGAACTACCAACCCAATGTATACGGTGGTTTTTTTCACTTAAATGAATGAATATTGCATTAGATGTTTGCCCAGTTTTTACAGAATATTTATGCTGGCTTAGCCTTACTTCTAGGCCCTTGCTAGACTGTCCGAGATAAAATGACGGAGAATCCATACATGGAATTTTAAATATTATGTTGTTGCTTTCCCTGGGGCTATTTTTTATTAACATTCCTTTTAGTGTGTTATTATAGGAGAAAACAAGGTTGACATTAAAAGCTTTTAACAATGATTTAATGGTTTCAAATCCGTTAAAAAAGGGCAAACTGAGAATGTTCTTAAAATTTTCTTTCTGTGTGTTACTTACACTATAAAACACTCTTTGTGGGCTTCATTATAACAAATATCTAATATATGTGAAGGATAGCATAAATCTTTCCCTATTTTTCTTATGTATTCAATTTCTTGATCCAAATATTGGGGACTGACAATGAGCAATGCTCGTAAAAACATAAAAGAAAAAAAAAATATTTTTATAACTTACAATCAAATTCCCAGGCAGAATACAGGCGATCTACTGGGAGGAAATTATTGGCCTAATTTCGCTGGCCTCAATTTGCTTTTCATTACGCAGTATTTATAGATATATTAATAGATATAGATACCGCTTCGGTCGAGACTTTAGTGAATAATTACTGACAAATATATCTACGAGTCATTTGCAGTTATTGGGTTAATATCATATTTGAGTTTAATTGCTATTATTCAAATGAAGGGGAGATTTCCCTAAGTTATGTTATGCTAAAGATCTTTCTTCGTATCATGGTTATTAGGCTTCAGTTATGTTTTATTAAAATATTGGGGAAAACATATGGTTCTTATTATTTTATTAGGAAACAAGATAATATAGGTCCGTTCTAAATGAGGTTAACACAGGAAAGTGCCTATGTTCGGTATTACCACCCACCCCCTTCTCTCTCTCTCTCTCTCTCTCTCTCTCTCTCTCTCTCTCTGTCTCTCTCTCTCTCTGTCTCTCTGTCTCTCTGTCTCTCTTTCTCTCTCTCTCTTTGTCTCTCTCTCTCTCTCTCGTCATCTTAGCTGTTATATGGTACAATTCACTAACTGTTTACATTTTCAGAATCATAATCATTTTAATGGCACGTGTAGAAAACATAGCCTCTTCGTCAGGATTGAATTTCTGTTGAGAGAGAGAGAGAGAGAGAGAGAGAGAGAGAGAGAGAGAGAGAGAGATCAGTTACTACAGACTAAAATAACTTCACCATGTTAAGGAACTTTTACATTTTGCTTTGCCACCCTGTGGAACATTGTTGACATGAGGTTTCAATCGCTGTGGGGTGGGGTGGGGGTTTGGGGGAGGAAGAGGAGAGATTGGAAGTAAAGGGGGCAGTAGTGGTAATGAGATGTTCAACCCCGCCTCCCTGACACCTGTCAGGTGTGGACTTGTACCCTAAGCGGTAGTATCCCTAGAGAATTTATTGTAAATTTTAGCCTAATGATTTTTGAAAGCCACTCCTACCTTGACACCTGCGTGTGGGTGGATCTGCAGTCTTAAACTGTTGTGTGTATGTTCGTCAGTACTGTCTTTGTAGTATATATACTGCTGAATTCTAATACTATGTATCAGTCCTTTGTCAATGGCTTGAAAATAAAGCCGAAACCGGTCAGGACCTACACCCTGTCTCTTATTTTTCACCTGTGGATATTGTGATGATATATATTATATTATATATATATATATATATATATATATATATATATAATATATACTATATATATATATATATGTATGTATATATATATGTATATATATATATATATATAACATAATATATATATATATATATATATATATATATATATACTATATATATATATATATACATTCTGTTCGATAAGAAATTAACAAAACAAAATGCCGAGGGTTTAATGAACATGAGCTATTGCCAAAACGAAGGTGACGACATTTTAATAAGAAGAAGAAAAAAAAGACACCACTTGGATAAGTTATAAAAAAAAATAAAAAAAATCATATAGAAAACCCCAGTTCCACCGCACTTACGTTTTACCCAAAGTACCTGAGGGGCCTCTTTCGGCAGAAAAGGCAAAATGCCCAGGAGAATAAAACCCTGAGCTAAAATCACGGGACAGACGCGAGGGAGGATCTAATCTTGAGGAGTACAATATCCCCGAGGGACGACAAGAGTCCTTAAAAGGACTTTTTCTTCCATGGACGATTTTGTTCGGCGAGAGGATAAGCGAGAAACCATCTCCTAAGGAGTTCAAGACAAAGCCTCTTGTTAAGAGAGGAGGAGAGAAAGTTTCTTTCTTGTCCTGATTCTTTTTTTCTTCTTCTTCTCTGGCTCTCTCTCTCTTGACTTGTAATGGAAGTGGTACTACTTTCTGCTCAAAACTATGTAGGCCATGGCACACACATACACACTCACACACAAACACACACACACACACACACACACACACACACATATATATATATATATATATATATATATATATATATATATATATATATATATATATATATATATAGTGTTTATTTCAATACTAAACTACAGCCCGATAGACAGGAAATACAAACTAATCTTTCAGCTGCAAAAACCAAAACACAGATAAGGCAAAACATCAAGAACAAACAGCCATTCAGGGAAAGACTACACAAAGGTTCTTTGAAGATTATGTATTTGGGAAACAGAGAGATCTGGGATCGAGACAGAGAAATAATATTATTGCTTTCCAATAATGCTTCCGGAATTATAATTTATAATAATTCTTATTTTTTTACAAAGTCAAGGAGAACTATATTTCTACTTAGTATTAATTATTAAGAATAAATGTATAACATCATCATAAAAAGCATCTTACTTTTTCCAATAGCTCTAAAAATTCTTTATACAAATTATATCAAAGTATTCGCTAAAATCTTTCATAAATTATGATATATTGTAGGTTTTCTTAAAGGTTGTGCTGGGAAAAAATGTTTAGCTAATTAAAAACCAGGATCTGATTTTTACGTTTTAATAAATCAACAACCGACTGTTTTTTTTGTAAACTAAAAATAACCATTGTTCACCACAAAGGAAATCTATTTATTTGAAAAAGAAGAAAAAAAAAATTAATTTATTTAATAATGGTATGTCGTTGTGCGTATGTGTGTGTTAGTGATTCATAGGTACGAAAACTCCCTTGAAAAGAGAGAAGACTCGAAAATTTTGGCGAAAATATTGGACAATGTAACTATGTTCAAACCAGCCACTTTCTCTTCAGAAAGTCCCCAACGTTAGACAATATGGAAGAAATTTGATAAGGAAAATACTTCCTGAGTACTGAGGAGGTCGCGGGAATTTTCTCCCAAAACCCGTCCGAGAATATTTTTCCATCTTTCAATAGCATTCAGAGAAAAGGAAATTCTCGACTTGTACTGTCATTTGCATAGTATTAATATATTAGCTCTCTCTCTCTCTCTCTCTCTCTCTCTCTCTCTCTTCTCTCTCTCTCTTCATTTCATTCTTTGTATTATATCCTTGGTATGACGACGTTTTGTTTCGCCTTATTGCTGAAGCAGCAATCAGTTTTAATACAACATTTTATTATTATTATTATTATTTTTCTTTTTTGTCTATCACAGTCCTCCAATTCGACTGGGTGATATTTATAGTGTGGGGTTCCGGGTTGCATCCTGCCTCCTTAGGAGTCCATCAATGTTCTTACTATGTGCGCCGTTTCTAAGATCACACTCTTCTGCATGAGTCCTGGAGCTATTTCAGCCACTAGTTTTTCCAGATTCCTTTTCAGGGATCGTGCCTAGTGTTTCCTATGATTATGGGTACAATTTCCACTGGCATATCCCATATCCTTCTATTTCTATTTTCAGGTCTTGATCCTTATCCATTTTTTTCCTTTTCTTTCTTTTAAACCCTGGTGTCCCCATTATTATTATTATTATTATTATTATTATTATTATTATTATTATTATTATTATTATTATTATTATTTAAAAGCTGGTTACAGCAATGTTGCCATATTTATCAATCGAATTATGATGAATTATTTTTAAGATGAGAATCTGATGTGAAGTACTTGTAAGTAACACAGAAAATTACCAACAAACAATATATATATATAATATATATATATATATATATATATATATATATATATATATTTATATATATATATCAATGGAAACAATTCATGATTTCTAAAGAAAATAAAATCTGGCACTTCACTCAATTACAACTTAGCACTTCATTCTCGGACTTACTCATACAGAAGCAATATCCAGAAAGTTGGGGAATAGCAAGAACCGCCTACTTCCTTGAATTGAGTCCACATTCCAAAAACTGGAATAATGACAATATGTGAGTTCTAAAGTAAATCCATTTAAATCGCTTTTTGTTGTGGATTTTCACTTGCCATAACAGGAGTCTTGGTTACTCAGCGTAAATTGGACAAGATCCAGATTATGCAAATTTGACGCCATACCACTCGAAAGGGCTATTCAGATTTTCAGCGTCTTGGAATTTGGAGAAGTTGCGGGTTTTTTGCTAAACAAGGTAAGTTTCAGTTATCTCGTGCCTTTATCATTTTATTCCATTCAATAGTTGCAATATAAACTTCATAAAAATGTAAGGAAAAAGATTGAAAATAATAGAAATTCGGCGTTCAGTGTTGCCTGTGTTTAATGATATCTTTATAGTAACATGGTGTCTTTCAGTCTACTTATAAATCAAAGATTCACAGTCACACCTCGCTCTCTCTCTCTCCCTCTCTCTTAATATATATATATATATATATATATATATATATATATATATATATATATATATATATATATGTGTGTGTGTGTGTGTGTGTGTGTGTGTGTGTGTGTGTGTGTGTGTGTGTTTGTGTGTGTGTGTGTGCGTGTGTGTGTGTGTGTATAACTGAATCACGAAAGTTTGGAATGTGATAAATCCCTAAATAATCAACGGAGTTTCTTTCGAAGTTCAACGTCAGCAGATAAACTGACTTACATGAGGAATTGACATTACAGAAAAGCTCTAATAACTGACAGATAGGGATTATAAGGAGATTAGTTCATAGGATCCGGCACACCTGGAGAAAGAGTAACCTTTCCAAACAAGCATAAACATGAGTACAATTTAAAAAACAAAAAATTAAGTCAATCTGCTCAGACACAAGGACAAGACATTTAAAGGATAATATAGGGTGACAGCTATTCAGAACTTTGGTAAACAAAAACTTATTCACAATACATATTCACAATAATATTAAAACATACTGTACAACGAAGATATCTCTTATAATACAACTAATTTGTATTTAGTCTGTTCTTAAACATGTTACAAATACAAGGGTCTAAATGAAAACAGGCCACGACTAATATTAAAATTACAATGTGAAGAAAGTTGTATTATAGCAGATTCTAAAAGATTTCATGATAAGACATCTTTTGACCTAGGAATTACTGAACTACCAATCCAATTTATTCGGTGGTTGTTTTCACTTAAATGAATGAATATTGCATTAGATGTTTGCCCAGTTTTTCCAGAATATTTATGCTGGCTTAACTTTACTTCTAAGCCCTTGCCCGACTGTTCGAGATAAAAAGAGAGGCATTCCATACATGGAATTTTATGTATTATGTTGTTGCTTTCCCTGGGGCCATTTTTTATTAACATTCATTTTATTCTGTTATTATAGGGAAAAACAAGGTTGACCTTAAAGGCTTTTAACAATGATTTAATGGTTTCAAATCCGTTAAAATAAGGCAAACTAAGAATGATCTTAGAATTTTCTTTCTCTGTGTTACTTACACTATAAAACTTTTTGTGGGCTTTATTATAACAAGTGTCTAATATGTGTGAAGGATAGCATAAACCTTTCCCTATTTTTCTTATATATTCAATTTCTTGATCCAAATATTGGGGACTCACAATGCGCAATGCTCGTAAAAACATAGAAGAAAAAAAATTGATATTTTATGTTAAGATGATGGCCCTATGTTCATATATATATATATATATATATATATATATATATATATCTATTATATATATATATATATATATATATATATATATATATATCTACGCAATAACGACGTGAGATAGAAGTACCGATATGAAATTGCACATGAATCTATTTCATCTCATAAAGATGACGCTGATGTTTCTGGCAATGATGATTTATCACCACTAGTACTTTCCAGATGGCACAGTTTTATTGCATTATAAATTCAGAATTGAGAAAAGGGCAATACATCTTAATGAATTGATAACGGTTTGATAATGAGAAGATCAATATCCCAGGGTGATAATCAGTTATTTACCATAATCTTGTTGTCAAGTATTCATAGAAAATAATTAACAGTCATATATAATCCAATAACGATGCTCTAATTTTTTAGATAATCCCATATCCAGAACTGATAATTAATTTCTCATTAGGGATGAGATTTACGATATCTATTTTATTCATGAATATTCCACAACATTTTTCCTTAAACTGGAAATAAATATTTAACAGAGTTTACAAATAAGCAATGATTATAGTCTCTGGCCATTGAACATTAAAGAATGAAAGCTGATTCATTTGAGAGACGATAAGATCAAGTGTTGAGATCCATCCCAACTTGCTGTCAAAATCAGGACTCCTCCAAAAGAGCCCAAGTGCTCCTCACGACGCCTGCAATACTTACGGGGGAGTTAGAGGTCAGGTCGTTGGCTTTGCTTGGCTAGTCATATTCAGGAGCAGTTAGGGTTGGAAGAATACTATTGTCTGAAGGCACATTTTTCCTTGTCATTTAGTAATTCTCGATATAATTCACCAAGGCAGTCAGATTTTAAAATACAAAGAGAGGCAAGAAGTGCACATCTAATTAATCATTTTCTTTCGTTACTTTAGGTATCAACATTACTTATATATTCTGCATTTTATGGTCTTAAGTGCTCGTGTAAGTTAGTTGGTCCAAAGAGTGTCTTGAAACTTTGACCTACTTAAATTTTCTTATTAAGGCCATTATCGTAACATTTTTTTGTTACCTCATCAGTTATGTAAAATTGAAAAAAGATGAAACGTCACATTTACGTAGCATTGGGTTACGTCGACTCAAGTCTGGATTTAGAAATGAAAACTGAAAATGTTTCTCAAACTGATGCATAAACGAAATCATGGACGTTTGTGCTTCTTGTGGCTATTATGCTTGAATTTTATTTAGAAATCGCTGCATGCTTCCCATTTAATGTAACAATGCAACTATTGACGGTTTTCCTTGGAAAATTCGTGAGACACTGATGCAATGATTCCCAAATTATGCAGTAATGAAGCATTACCGTTTGTGCTTAATGAATTCGTGAGGCCATTATGATTGCAATTTAATTAGACACTGCTGTATATGAACTCTTAACAATTCTAGTTTACATAATACGAGCCTATGTTCAAATTTTCTACACACAGAACTAGTAAATAAAGTAAGAATTCAGGATTTTTTTTACTCCAGACTTTTCCTCTCCGTCTACCTTTCCTCCTTAAGAACACTTTTGTGAGTATTATACGATATTTTTTCAAGAACTCCAACTGATTCCTCGTTGAAGAAGAGAAAACTTCACAACAAATATTTATTTAAGCCTTTCATTCATATCCTTGTTTCTATCCGTGGAGTAAACATCAGGTTCTTCAGCCTTTCGTTTTTAAAATGATCTTGTCAGTAAAGTCAGTAAGTCTAGCCTGGAATATTTCTTATAGTTCAGTGTTTACATATACACATATAATTACACACACACACACACACACACACACACACACACACATATATATATATATATTATATATATATATATATATATATATATATAATATATATATATATATATATATATATATATATATATATATATAAGAGAATACCACGGGAAAATGATAGTCAGAAATCCAAGCGCTTTCGTCTTTACTCAGACATCGTCAAGGAGCATCTACTGTGATTTTTTAAGCATATATATATATATATATATATATATATATATATATATATATATATATATATATATATATATATATATATATAAAAACTTCTCATGAAAAAAAAATCTTAAAAAAAGTCAGGGTTCTAATCGTATCTTGTAGTTACGTTAAATTATCTTATTTCTTCTAGGTAAAAATAAGAAAAAAAATGATCAAAATAAAAGCAAATGAATTAGTTTCTTTTAAATTAAGAATATTATGAAATCTACCTTTTCAATCCCTTTTACGTAAACCTCAGAACACATTACGACTATTTCACAAAATGCTTAAAACCCTCTCTCCGCAATGATCCCCAATCGCAAACTTTTCGCATAATTGGGTGAAGGTTAAATTAATTACAGTAAATCATCATCTACAGCGACGTCCAATTACTCTTGAAGTTCACTCAGGCATAATATACACTGAGGTCACCGAAGGATAGGGATGCAACGCTTAATTAAAGCTAATTCGTTGTCGAAATCTTATACGACTCTTGGAGTGGAGATTATGCGATGGTGTTCAGTTGTCAATACTGATACGGGTGGTAGTTTGGCATTTCATTGGGATAATCATTCATTTCCAATCCATTCCCCATTCCCTGAAGGAAGGGAATCATTTTCCGAGATGTGAAACGAGAGGTGATGGAATTAATTAGAAATCAATCAATGGTTAAAATTATGTTATTGATTGCTAAATCGAAGTTGAAATAATTAAGAACAATAAATCAGTGATAAATGACACAATAATTCTAATTTTCTTTTTGCTTCAGCGAGCTCGCATTCTACAAGTAACAAATTCCAGGTGATTGGAGCATTGCAGTTCACGTAGGTATTTATAAACCATTATCTGGACATCCATTGAACATTATAGCAAGAGGGACACCTTGTGTTCCAGAATTCTTCTGGGATGAATTCAAGATCTGGTCGGTTGTGTTTTGCAGGAAGTTGAATCCAATTCAGTGCGAGATGGATATTGCAATATTCGTGAATTTGAATATTTATTTGCCTTTATTTAGTTCCTCAGATTTCTTCAGTGTTTGCAGAAGTGAAAACAGTACTCATTGAGTGATATAGTTATTTAATTTAATTTTCACAAATGTGTCCAGTAGAATCTTTAATCTAATAATCAAGTTATTCAACTTCATAATCTGTTGTAGATGGGAGAACAGTACTCCACTCGTTAGTTTTATATGAATAAAAGATTCCAGCAGAGAAATCCTAGAACTCAGAGATCATGGATTCTCTTGGCTAAGGAAATCAATGAGTTTCTTGAGTGAGTAATATGTTACTCCAGAAACTTGCAGAGCGATCCGTGAACCATTGCTGTCAGTGATTCGAGCGGACACCTCGTGTCTCCAGATTTCCTCGGCGATTCCTAAAGGAAAGATTCAGGAGGAATTGGAATATAATCTGAAGTGGAATTGAGACCTCCTTAAGATTATCCGTTCCAAGGAGTTTCCCTCGGGGTAAAGATAATGACCCTGTGTGATTAAAAAGTGAGGATTCATTATCTGTGAGACATCATAATCATCGTATTCCTCGTCATTATCTGAGTTTTTCAAAAGACCTTTCTACGATATAAAATAAAAGTAACTGGTTAAGTATGGTAATATGTCATTTCATAAATGCTATGTGTGTGTGTCTTACTGCCTGGTCTTCAATTCATTCGTATATCGACTTCCATTTTCATTCTTGATTATTCATTAATAATTTAATTTATGAGAGTATTGGTATCACATACATACTAATCAAACAAATAATGTGATGATTAAATTTAAGAGGATTAATTTTGGAAAATAAAATAAAGAGTTTGGGATTACAGTTTATCGGAATTCGTGTGCATCTCTCTCTCTCTCTCTCTCTCTCTCCTCTCTCTCTCGGAAAACTCCCATCGGGATTTGCTTCAATTTATTCATAGGTCACTGAGAAACGTCAAATGACGCAAGGCCAAAGCAATAAAAGTCTCCTGGTACTGAAAAGCATACAAGAAGAAAGTGTATATATGTGCTTTAAATATGTGTATATTTATTTTTTACACAGAGGGAATAGGTGTAAAATTATAAATTACCAAGTTTTTATATTTAAAGTAATGGCATATGGAAACATTGATGCAAGTACATGTGCACATATGCACATCAAATGTAACCATACAGTAATTCATGATTTACATATTCTTCTTCACAGAGAGAAAACTTTGATGAAAAGGATCTGAAAAGAAGTGACTGACTGAAAATAGAATAATGAAGGTTTATTCGTTGGTTGTAAGTTAATCATTCTATTAGAAAAAATATATAATTGGCAGTTCAGGAAGTGATAAGAAGACTGGTAACGAAATTAACCCCTCAATGGAAATGTTCTGAAAAGCCTTAAACAGACTAGACTCGGAAAGTTCCACTTTCAGTAATAACCTCGATATACTACCGATGAAATCGAGACGATTCTCTGGAATTGGAACGATTCCATTAATTCTCATACAACCCGTCTCTTGTTCAATTTGGCTTGAGTAGCCAAGAAACGCCATGTTACTGTGGATGGCATGCAGTAACTCAAACCGGAATATGTTTCGAATTTATTATATGTATAAATGTCTATTGTACAGGGCGACATGCAACCCAGATTGCTACAAGGCTGCCTGCGTTGTTGGCAGGAATGTGCATAACATTGATGAACAGAATAGCTGGAGAAAATTCACGAGTACTGTTTGCCACCACAAAATACAACCTAACCATACGGTTATCTTCTCATTCCCTGAGGATTATCTAGCTTACGTGTTTTTGATTTTCTATCATCCCCAAAACCCCAAAAATGCAAACTTAATTGACGTTTACCCTCCATTCATTGAGTATTTGTCGTAAGTGATTTTATTCTTTATTAACTGCAAAACTAACTCAACTTACAATGATCCTATCGTTCTTTGAGTATTATCTAAGGTATGTATTTTTATCTTATATTTCTAATGTCTTATCGCTTGGCGATAGACTTTTTTTGTGTTCTCCTTACGACTGTCATTCGTAAGTATTTTTTGGTTCCTCTCATCTCCCTTGGATATCTTAGTAGAGAGGTTCTTTCTGGACTAGAGGAGATGATTCAAACAGGCAAGGTTGTTGACAAGATAACAACTTTATTCTGTAACTCCATACTAGGAGATGCAGCTCGGTCGGACGACCGATATGTTTGATCATTGGCGTGGAACTGCCATTCTAAAGCATCGCGTCGATAGCGGAACATTAGCTATCTAAGCAATTCATATAAAAAACACATACGTAGTCCGCCGGCTCGGAAGTTACAAGTTTCCGGCGTAGGTAACAGGTCAACCGCTTCCCATGGAAGTTGTTGTGCAAAGTTATCATAACATAAAAATGTTGACAAAGCTTTGAGCTAGATCAGGCTACTGCAGACAGCGCATAGCGTAATCTAGGTCTGCTTTGGTCACGTAGAACCCTCCTAATGCCATGACCCCAGGTCATTGGTTTATATTTACAGATCTTGTAAATTATATATATAATTATATATATATGTAATTATTACATTAGGCTCGGTCTGCTACCTATTCAAGCCTTGAATAACAAAAAAAAATTACTTTAAAACATTGTCCATAGGAGCGTGCTCGTAACATACTAAGTGATTAAATGCATAAAAAGGTTCTGTTACATACCCTTGTTTGACATATTCAATAAACAAAGATAAATGCATGGAAAATATAGATCCATGTTTTGGTAATAATAATGATTATGTACCCAAAATAATAAAAAGGTAAAAATCAAAACATGTATACATGATTAATATGATAACAGGTAACCTGATTAAGAATAATGGTTACTAAATAATGATTATAGCATGATCATGGATAATTGTTAAAGAGTACTTGACACTCTTTGTAATAGATAAATATAATTGTATAATAGTATAACAATGTAATTAACTCTGGCAGAAATTCCAAGTATAAATTCAATCTATAGGGCTGATATTTTATTAGGTGCCCGAAAAATACCTTTAGGGAATATATTAATGTATATATTGGGCTATAATGCTATAACTTTATTAGGCGCCCTGGAGATACTTTAACTGTTTAAATGCAAAAGGCGTTGAGTCTTTCTTGTCCTACATTTTTTGCCAGCATACGGACGCTTTTCACACACAACACAATTCCAGACAATTCCTAGCATTCCCTAGGCACGAACTGAAGTGGCCAGGTTCAGGCGGCCCTAAACGCAACGACTTGAGTTTAACGGGTACGTCATCTAGACGGGCCAGTACGTTCCCTTGGAGATCCTTCTGTTTACGCCTTAGCCTACGCCAAGCAAAGATGTTGACGGCGATAACCAATATGGCCGTCACGCTGAACACGGCTAGCAGAATTGTAGTAGGCGAAGATTTTCTCCACCTGCATAAGTCGATGACGCGTGGGTCAATCTCAGCCAGTTGCGTCAAACGATGAGCTACTCGCGCGTTGTATGGGAGAGGTAGTGATGGGATGATTGTGGTAGCCCACGTGTAGTTCGCGAAATACGCCTTCTCACGTATTATCGTGTTGACCCCTCTGACGGTATAGTTTTGTAGATGTCCCCGTACAACCATCGGCTGCTACGAAGATAGGGGCATGGGCGGTGGTATTGTCCGGGACACATGACGTCGAATCCGGCCTTATCATAACGGATCCAAGAACCATTATTCATCCTGTAATTGAATTTATTACCGTTTTAAAATGGGATAAAGTTTCCCCAGACAACCTTCGCTTGTATGAGAGAGAGAGCCGTTTAGCACTATGTCTAACTCCATGAATCCGTTGATATAGGATAGAATTCAAAAAGAGTCAGCTGTACAAATTTTATTATTCATGGCTTCTGAACTACCCCCGTGAGTGAGTTTATCTAAGTCTTTAATGACTGTAAATGATTTGTTCTTATCAGAAGAAATCAGTACATGCCCCGTTAAATTGGATATTACTGGATTTGAGTTTATTCGTCATGAAAGTAGGAAACGGTGCTATTTTGTATGATTGCCAAGCATCGGAAGAATCAAAAGGAATTGTGATCATAATTCTATAATTTTCAACGCTGACTGATATTAGGCTATAATAGAATTCTAATTTATGGGCATCTAATAAAGGAATATAACCTAGCTTCTCCCGTCCGTTTTCTAAAGTTAACGTCAGATCTTTAATAGGCATGAGGTGAGGAGATAACCACACCCTTTGTTGCTAACGTAATTGCTTCTACGTAATCTTTTGACTTTTCAATAAAATGTGATATTTTCACACGGATATGATCTATTTTCGAACTATAGTAAGCTAAAGTAGCCAGCAAAATGTTTGACTTCCATGACCTGATCGATATTATTTGAATGTTCATTAACGATATTCATTATTTGATTGATCGAAGATAAAACTGGCTGCGAAGTTCAGATAAGGCCAGTTCAAGTTTTGTGTTGCAAAAACTCAATTCTTTTTATTTTGATTATTTATCTTGAGGCGATTTGAGATTCCTAAGCCTAGATTCGCAACTGATCCTAAGATGTTTAGTCCAGCTAGAATAAGCGGGTTGCGGCGTTCAAGAGTATTGTGCCGCACAGACCACATCAGCAGGTCCACGAGCGAGTTCTTCTGCCCTCGGCGGTTTTATTTTGTATGTCATAAGACAACATTTCCGCGCGACCTTAGTGTTTGAGCTAGTGAAATCTCTGAGTTAGCATGAAAATTACGTTCATGCATTTCCTTAAGGGAAAATACCAAACCTCCTCAGGCATCATTCTTTAAGTTAAGGACGTCATCTTCAGGTAAGAAAATAGCATGCATATCTACTTCGATAACAATATTACTTGACACGATGAATACATCATCGATTCTCTCAATAATCGAGCCATGATTAAATTCTATTTCTTTCGTCCTAGCGCTCTTTCCATACAACAAAGATGTCTGAATACACAATATCACTCCTAACAATAACAGATTCATTTTTGAAAACCTGCAATGAGTAAAACATACGTAATAACTCGCGTAAAAGAATAGGTTTACATACAATATGATTAATAGATTATATATATATATTAAATTATTATACAAGTTTCATAAATACAACCATTTTTTCCCTCACTCCAACTACCCTTCTTTAGATTCTGATATGTGCCAATGGGACTATTCTCACATCAGTGTTTGGATACATTTTGAACCCTAACTCTATGCCGTTAAATTTTCTAAAATGTTAAACGGGCCTTCAAACTTAGGTGTCAGTTTATAATTTAACCCTTTACGTACGTATACTTGTATGTATACCTGATCGCCCACGGCATATGTTCTAGTTGGCTTTAGCTATTTTTATCATGATTTTTTTCATTATGATCTGTGCTTCTTCTAAATCTTACGAATTATATTATATCGACTTATGCTTGCATCCATAACATCCTTTAGAGGATTTGATAAATTAGTTGTAGGCCTTTTTAAGATGTGGAAAGGCGTTCGGGCCGGGATACCGTACAGTGCCTCGTGCGGTGTCATTTTAATAGACCCACAGATACGAGTGATTAAGTGTGCTTAGTACCGCAGGTATGGCAATGTCCCAGTTGGGGTCTGCCCCCCCCTAAGGTGACCCTTAAAATGTTTAAACCTTACGATTTGCCCTTTCCCACTAGCCCATTAGACTCTGGGTGAGATCATGGTATTGATTTTCTTTATACAAAGGAATTCGCACAAGGAGTTAAGGAAATGATTATTGAAACTCCCCGCCCGAGTCTGAGATAATGATGTGTGGAATTCCAGTTTACAAATGTAGCACTCGAAAACTTCCTAGCGCACTCGACCGCGGTTTTTGTTTTAAGCGCATAAGTTCTGTATATCGAGTCAAAGCGTTTATAATTACTAGGAGGTGCTTATTTCCTCTGTCTGACTCGTAAAATCCTGTTAATAAATCTAAATGTACTCTTTCAAAGGGTTGATTTGGCACGGGGTAAGCCCCTAGGCTGACAGGTGTCCTTCGTGTGCCCTTTGTATTCTTGACAAGTGCGACAATTTGCTATGTGCTTTTTTATATCTGTAAGCATCGTATGCCAATAAAATAAGGATTTGGCTTTCTGTGACATCAAGGTATAACCCGGGTGTCCGTGCAGTGGATTTTCATGCAACCACTTTAAGACAGTGGGTATGAGTGAGATAGGCACCACCACCTGGTTGTTATTCAACTGCGGTGTGGTTGCGGGTTTTCCTCGTCACGGATCTACACAGGATATTGTCCTGTAGGATATAATTCTGCTGCTTATACTTTAGGTATTCTTTTTCCTTCGGATTTCCGTTTAACGCAATGATGATTTTTTTTGTTATTTGCGGATCTTTTCTTTGTTCCGTCTGTAATAGTTCAGCACTCCAGCCCAGATCTTCCTGTTCAGATATAGTTTTAACAACGGGCGTGGAGGTTGAGATATCTATTAATTCAGCTAATGGCTCGGTACAAGATGAAGAGGGGTTGCGTGATAATGCGTCAGCAATGATATTTGCTTTCCCAGGTAAATACCCGATCCTCGCGCCAAAGTCCTGATGATCATGTGCACCGAGTTCGCTTGGGGCTGTGACTAAAGCCTTTAAAGAAGTCGGTTAGGGGCTTATGATCAGTGAGAACCTTGACGGGATAACCGTATATTATGAATTTAAAGTGCACGAGTGAATTAACAATAGCGAGCCCTTCCTTGTCTATACTGCATATTTACTTTCGGAAGGTCTCAGTTTACGTGAATAAAAGGCTATAGGGAAAACTGTTTATCATATTGTTGAAGCAATACCCCACCTACTCCTAGGTCTGAGGCGTCTGTTGCTATGAAAAATTCCTTACCGAAGTCAGGAAATTTCAAGATAGGAGAACTACACAGTTCATCTTTCAGTTTATCGAACGCCTGTTGATGAATTTCAGACCATACGAAATCTACGCCCTTTTTTATAAGATCGGTTAGGGAGCGGCTATGATTGAGTAGTTGCGTATAAAGCGGCGATAGTAGCCGCTGCATCTAAAAATTGCTGTATTTCCCTTGACGTTAGTAGGTATCGGAAAGTTACGGATAGCCGACACCTTATCGTGGACGACTTTAAGACCTTCACTAGAAACCGTGAAACCTAGATAGACTAGTTCTGTTTTAAAAACTCACACTTACTTATCTTTACCCTTAAATTATGCTGCCTTAACCTTTGTAACACTAACTCCAATTTACGTAAATGTTCTTCATAATGTGTTGGAAAAGATTACTAAGTCATCCATGTAGGCATGTAGGATATCTCCCAACAAGTCTCCAAACACGACGTTTATCATACGAGTAAAAGTTATAGGAGCACAACGTAAACCAAAAGGCATACGCAAAAATTCATAATGTCCCCTGGCTGTGCTGAAGGCATGTATGGGATACTCTCTTGTTCCAACGGAATCTGATGAAATCCTTTTAGTAAGTCTAGGCTTGTGAAATATTATTCTGGCCTAGTAAGGATAGGATAATCATCGGTACATGGTACTGGGAATCTGTCAGGGATGTTTCTTCATTTAAACGACGAAAATCTACGCATATCCGCCAAGTTCGATCTTTTTTCGGTACTACTATTAACGGAAAATTATAAGGCTGTTTGATTTCCTAATGACTCCTTCTTTTAACATTTTACCTACTTCCTCTGTTATCTCATTCTGAAATTTCATAGGAGTCGGTACGAAGGTACATAGATTACTTTCTGTTTGTCCTTGAGCCTTATTTGATGCTCGATGACATCCGTTTTTCCTAAGGTTCCATCCGTAGTGGAA
Organism: Macrobrachium nipponense; assembly: GCF_015104395.2. NCBI lineage: Eukaryota > Metazoa > Arthropoda > Malacostraca > Decapoda > Palaemonidae > Macrobrachium > Macrobrachium nipponense. Next base: position 212,573,361 of record NC_087200.1, read on the forward strand.
AAAACATCATGATATTTAGTTAACAGATTCAAAAATTTCTGCTGAATTTCTTCTTCTTGAATGTCTTATTGATTTTTGTTCTTTATAGATTGCAAAGGGTTTCATCCGCGACTGATTGAGCGTGATTTATCTCAGCTACGGTAAGAATGCGATGTTTATAAACTTCGGCATCCAAGATATGTTGATTTTTGGATTACTAAAGTGGTATTCAATGATTACAGACTTCGATGTTACATTGTTGTTGTGAGCCGACTGTATAAACGGCTTGTGTGACGGATAATCCGTGTGTTTTCAGAGTTTCGGAAAGGATTTAATGTTTCAGATCCTGGCAAGGTTCTCTTTACACGCACTAATATATTTAAAGTTACGTTAGGCTCGAGAGTTTGCGTGCAAGCTGATATTACGGGTGAGCGAGAGTTCTGTTGGGTTGCCTGTATTATTTCTTGGTTCATGAGACAGGTGATTGGTTCCGTAATGTAAGTGACTACTCTGTCTGTCTCTTTATTATCTAAAACTGATTTTAGGGTATTAGAAGACCTATAGAATTTCCCTTTGATATACACGCCGTGTTTTGCAGGTGCTAAGATAATATTTTGAGTGCCCATAGACGGGTATCCGATAATTACTGCGGGATACATATAATGTTTTGTACAACGACAAAGGTATCGGCAAACGTGCGCTTACCGACCTTGTACTGTACATGAGTTACGCCCACAACATTTAATTCATTATTCCCAATGCCTGAGAGCCTTATTCCGGACTTTTCTATAGGGAAATTTGAAAAGAGTAAATGATGAGTCCTTAAATCCATTATATTACGTGGACTACCAGAATCAAAGAACAAAGTGAATGATTATGGTCCAAATTTACTGCATGTAAGGTTGGTCGCAAACTCGTTTTGACTAATAATTGCATGAATTTGTTGCAAATCTACGGGAACCTGCACAGATTTTTTTGATTCGGCCGTGTGTTCATAGGAAAAATCAATTGTCTCACAATGATCTGATAAATGATTAAACTGATTATTTGATACAAAAGATGTTGATATTGATGACCCAACATCGCCCTCCTTGGAGTGAACTACGTGGTATTTGTTTTGTTTATCACACCCTGAAAATTCGCTTGCCCTTGCGAGTTCTGGCTAGACGGCCCAGGAACAGAGGTACCTGAAGCACGATTTGTTTGTTTCTGCTTTGTGCAGAATTTCCGTTTGGTTGTTTCTTCTTATAGTACTGAGGACCCTTCTTTTTATTTGCACTGGCAACTGGTTGCGTGTTCGTAGCATTCTGCTGTTGATTCCTCGAGTAGCAACGGTTATATGAATGAGTTGAACTATTGTGTATTGAACAAAAACGCGTCCGACAGTCTGAAATCATGTGACCTGGTCGTTTACAGTTATAACAAACCATCCCTGCAACTTGATTATTATTATGTACCACATTTACTTGTTGTGGCTTGTTCTCATTTTTTGCAAAAACTTGAATGAGCGAAGGATCTAGGTCGGTACATTTAGACATGTGTTTTTTTTTATTTGTTTATACACATCTAATTCCGTACTGTCGGGCTGCAATTTTTTATCAAAACACCGCACTAACGCTTCAGGCAACATTGCAGTGATAGACGTAAGGTAGATCAAACGGATAAAATCTTTCACTTTGATTTTAGCACCGCAACCCACCGGAGTTACTTAAACTATCCTGATATTCATTTTAGCCGGTCGGCAATTAGCGCCGCCCTCTCGACAGCAGTTGAGCTGAGTCATGGAGGCTTGGTTACGGATATTTCTCAATGCCAATACTACATCTAAAGCCTCTTCACCCCATACACGGCACGTAATCTAATTTTGAACTCGTCCCATGTAAGCGCCTCTTGGAAAGAAACCCCCCTTAGATACGCACTTGCGTCTCCTTTTGCAAAGTCAATGAAGCTCTTGGCCTCCTGTAATTGTACTGCTGGGTCTGTGATGCTTTTTGCATTTAAATGAGCGTCTACAGATGAGATCCATGCCTCAACATTTTGAGGCAGGAACCCATTGACCCGACCTTGAAAAGGGACAATCGCTGACCTCGCGCTAACGAGAGTCACCACGTTGGGTTGCAGCCGAGTGGTTGCCATTTCGGCTTTCACTTTTTTCTTATCACTTCTATTCCTTGCAATCCTATCAAAATATCTATAAGAGTACACTCGACCACTACGTAAACGCATAAGCAATGTACTGTATAAGTGTGTTATAATAATAGGAAAATCCCCCAAAGATACAAAAATACAGATAATATGATAAAATATTATACGGAGAATTCCTGCAAGAAAAAACGGTTAATGACAACGAGAAGA
>NC_087200.1:212576194-212588694 GCF_015104395.2 Macrobrachium nipponense
TAGCTGGAAATACAGAAAAGCGTGCATGTATTTCAGCTGCAAAAACAACAACACAGATAAGGCAAATCATCAAGAACAAACAGCCATTCAGGGAAAGACTCCACAAAGGTTCTTTGAAGATTATGTATTTGGGAAACAGAGAGATCTGGGATCGAGACGGAGAAATAATATTATTGCTTCCCAATAATGCTTCCGGAATTACAATTTATAATAATTCTGATTTTTTTTCTTTTTACTAAGTCAAGGAGAACTATATTTCTACCTAGTATTAATATTAGAATAAATATATAACATCATCATAAAACGCATCTTACTTTTTCCAATAGTTCTAAAAATTCTTTATACAAATTACATCAAAGTATTCGCTAAAATCTTTCATAAATTATGATATATTGTAGGTTTAAAGGTTGTGCTGGGAAAAATGTTTAGCTAAGTAAAAACCAGGATCTGATTTTTACGTTTTAATAAATCAACAACCGACTGTTTTTTTTTTGTAAACATAAAAAAAAACATTGTTCACCACAAAGGAAACAAATCTATTTATTGAAAAAGAAGAAAAAAAAATTAATTTATTTAATAATGGTATGTCGTTGTGCGTATGTGTGTGTTAGTGATTCATAGGTACGAAAACTCCCTTGAAAAGAGAGAAGACTCGAAAAATTTTTGCGAAAATATTGGACAATGTAACTATGTTCAAACCAGCCACTTTCTCTTCAGAAAGTCCCCAACGTTAGACAATATGGAAGAAATTTGATAAGGAAAATACTTCCTGAGTACTGAGGAGGTCGCGGGAATTTTCTCCCAAAACCTCGAGACATATTTTTCCATCTTTCAATAGCATTCAGAGAAAAGGGAAATTCTCGACTTGTACTGTCATTTGCATAGTATTAATATATTAGCTCTCTCTCTCTCTCTCTCTCTCTCTCTCTCTCTCTCTCTCTCTATTTCATTCTTCGTATTATATCCTTGGTATGACGACGTTTTGTTTCGCCTTATTGCTGAAGCAGCAATCACTTTTAATACAACATTTTATTATTATTATTATTATTATTTTTCTTTTTTGTCTATCACAGTCCTCCAATTCGACTGGGTGATATTTATAGGTGTGGGGTTTCCGGGTTGCCTCCTGCCTCCTTAGGAGTCATCAATGTTCTTACTATGTGCGCCGTTTCTAAAGATCACACTCTTCTGCATGAGTCCTGGAGCTATTTCAGCCACTAGTTTTTCCAGATTCCTTTTCAGGGATCGTGCCTAGTGTTCCTATGATTATGGGTACAATTTCCACTGGCATATCCCATATCCTTCTTATTTCTATTTTCAGGTCTTGATCCTTATCCATTTTTTTCCTTTTCTTTCTTTTAAACCCTGGTGTCCCCATTATTATTATTATTATTATTATTATTATTATTATTATTATTATTATTATTATTATTATTATTATTATTATTATTATTAATATTATTATTATTAAAAGCTGGTTACAGCAATGTTGCCATATTTATCAATCGAATTATGATGAATTATTTTTAAGATGAGAATCTGATGTGAAGTACTTGTAAGTAACACAGAAAATTACCAACAAACAATATATATATATATATATATATATATATATATATATATATATAAATATATATATATATATATATATATATCAATGGAAACAATTCATGATTTCTAAAGAAAATAAAATCTGGCACTTCACTCAATTACAACTTAGCACTTCATTCTCGGACTTACTCATACAGAAGCAATATCCAGAAAGTTGGGAATAGCAAGAACCGCCTACTTCCTTGAATTGAGTCCACATTCCAACTGGAATAATGACAATATGTGAGTTCTAAAGTAAATCCATTTAAATCGCTTTTTGTTGTGGATTTTCACTTGCGTTTACACGGGAGTCTTGGTTACTCAGCGTAAATTGGACAAGATCCAGATTATGCAAATTTGACGCCATACCACTCGAAAGGGCTGGTCAGATTTCAGCGTCTTGTATTTGAGAATTGCGGGTTATTGCTAAACAAGGTAAGTTTCAGTTATCTCGTGCCTTTATCATTTTATTCCATTCAATAGTTGCAATATAAACTTCATAAAAATGTAAGGAAAAAGATTGAAAATAATAGAAATTCGGCGTTCAGTGTTGCCTGTGTTTAATGATATCTTTATAGTTAACATGGTGTCTTCAGTCTAATTATAAATCAAACATTCACAGTCACACCTCGCTCTCTCTCTCTCTCTCTCTTATATATATATATATATATATATATATATATATATATATATATTATATATATATATATATATATATATATATATATATATATATATATATATATGTGTGAGTGTGTGTGTGTGTGTGTGTGTGTGTGTGTGTGTGTGTGTGTGTGTGTATAACTGAATCACGAAAGTTTGGAATGTGATAAATCCCTAAAATAATCAACGGAGTTTCTTTCGAAGTTCAACGTCAGCAGATAAACTGACTTACATGAGGAATTGACATTACAGAAAAGCTCGTATAACTGACAGATAGGGATTATAAGGAGATTGGTTCCTAGGATCCGGCACACCTGGAGAAAGAGTAACCTTTCCAAACAAGCATAAACATGAGTACAATTTAAAAAACAAAAAATTAAGTCAATGTGCTCAGACACAAGGACAAGACATTTAAAGGATAATATAGGGTGACAGCTATTCAGAACTTTGGTAAACAAAAACTTATTCACAATACATATTCACAATAAATATTAAACATACATATACAACGAAGATATCTCTAAGACAACTAATTTGTATTTAAGTCTGTTCTTAAACATGTTACAAATACAAGGGTCTAAATGAAACAGGCCACGACTAATATTAAAATTACAATGTGAAGAAAGTTGTATTATAGCAGATTCTAAAAGATTTCATGATAAGACATCTTTTGACCTAGGAATTACTGAACTACCAATCCAATTTATTCGGTGGTTGTTTTCACTTAAATGAATGAATATTGCATTAGATGTTTGCCCAGTTTTTCCAGAATATTTATGCTGGCTTAACTTTACTTCTAAGCCCTTGCCCGACTGTTCGAGATAAAAAGAGAGGCAGTCCATACATGGAATTTTATGTATTATGTTGTTGCTTTCCCTGGGGCCATTTTTTATTAACATTCATTTTAGTCTGTTATTATAGGGAAAAACAAGGTTGACCTTAAAGGCTTTTAACAATGATTTAATGGTTTCAAATCCGTTAAAATAAGGCAAAAACTAAGAAGATCTTAGAATTTCTTTCTTCTGTGTTACTTACTATAAAACTTTTTGTGGGCTTTATTATAACAAGTGTCTAATATATGTGAAGGATAGCATAAACCTTTCCCTATTTTTCTTATATATTCAATTTCTTGATCCAAATATTGGGGACTCACAATGCGCAATGCTCGTAAAAACATAGAAGAAAAAATTGATATTTTTATGTTAAGATGATGGCCTATGTTATATATATATATATATATATATATATATATATATATATATATATATATATATATATATATATATATATATATATATATATATATATATATATATATATATATATATACGCAATAACGACGTGAGATAGAAGTACCGATATGAAATTGCACATGAAATCTATTTCATCTCATAAAGATGACGCTGATGTTTCTGGCAATGATGATTTATCACCACTAGTACTTTCCAGATGGCACAGTTTTATTGCATTATAAATTCAGAATTGAGAAAAGGGCAATACATCTTAATGAATTGATAACGGTTTGATAATGAGAAGATCAATATCCCAGGGTGATAATCAGTTATTTACCATAATCTTGTTGTCAAGTATTCATAGAAAATAATTAACAGTCATATATAATCCAATAACGATGCTCTAATTTTTTAGATAATCCCATATCCAGAACTGATAATTAATTTCTCATTAGGGATGAGATTTACGATATCTATTTTAATTCATGAATATTCCACAACATTTTCCTTAAACTGGAAATAAAATATTTAACAGAGTTTACAAATAAGCAATGATTATAGTCTCTGGCCATTGAACATTAAAGAATGAAAGCTGATTCATTTGAGAGACGATAAGATCAAGTGTTGAGATCCATCCCACTTGCTGTCAAAATCAGGACTCCTCCAAAAGAGCCCAAGTGCTCCTCACGACGCCTGCAACTACTTACGGGGGAGTTAGAGGTCAGGTCGTTGGCTTTGCTTGGCTTAGTCATATTCAGGAGCAGTTAGGGTTGGAAGAATACTATTTGTCTGAAGGCACATTTTTCCTTGTCATTTAGTAATTCTCGATATAATTCACCAAGGCAGTCAGATTTTAAAATACAAAGAGAGGCAAGAAGTGCACATCTAATTACTCATTTTCTTTCGTTACTTTAGGTATCAACATTACTTATATATTCTGCATTTTATGGTCTTAAGTGCTCGTGTAAGTTAGTTGGTCCAAAGAGTGTCTTGAAACTTTGACCTACTTAAATTTTCTTATTAAGTCCATTATCGTAACATTTTTGTTACCTCATCAGTTTATGTAGAATTGAAAAAAGAATGAAACGTCACATTTACGTAGCATTGGTTACGTCGACTCAAGTCTGGATTTAGAAATGAAACTGAAATGTTTCTCAACTGATGCATAAACGAAATCATGGACGTTTGTGCTTCTTGTGGCTATTATGCTTGAATTTTATTTAGAAATCGCTGCAATGCTTCCCATTTAATGTAACAATGCAACTATTGACGGTTTTCCTTGGAAAATTCGTGAGACACTGATGCAATGATTCCCAAATTATGCAGTAATGAAAGCATTACCGTTTGTGCTTAATGAATTCGTGAGGCCATTATGATTGCAATTTAATTAGACACTGCTGTAATATGAACTCTTAACAATTCTAGTTTACATAATACGAGCCTATGTTCAAATTTTCTACACAACAGAACTAGTAAATAAAGTAAGAATTCAGGATTTTTTTTACTCCAGACTTTCCTCTCCGTCTACCTTTCCTCCTTAAGAACACTTTTGTGAGTATTATACGATATTTTTTCAAGAACTCCAACTGATTCCTCGTTGAAGAAGAAAACTTCACAACAAATATTTATTTAAGCCTTTCATTCATATCCTGTTTCTATCGTGGAGTAAACATCAGGTTCTTCAGCCTTTCGTTTAAAATGATCTTGTCAGTAAGTCAGTAAGTCTAGCCTGGAATATTTCTTATAGTTCAGTGTTTACATATACACATATAATTACACACACACACACACACACACACACACACACACACACATATATATATATATATATATATATATATATATATATATATATATATAGTATATATATATATATATATATATATATATATATATATATAAAGCGAATACCACGGGAAAATGATAGTCAGAAATCCAAGCGCTTTCGTCTTTACTCAGACATCGTCAAGGAGCATCTACTGTGATTTTTTAAGCATATATATATATATATATATATATATATATATATATATATATATATATATATATATATATATATATATATATATATATATATATATATATATATATAAAACTTCTCATGAAAAAAAAAATCTTAAAAAAAGTCATGGGTTTCTAATCGTATCTTGTAGTTACGTTAAATTATCTTATTTCTTCTAGGTAAAAATTAAGCAAAAAAAAATGATCAAAATAAAAGCAAATGAATTAGTTTCTTTTAAATTAAGAATATTATGAAGTTGATAGTGATATCATTTAACTAGAAATCTACCTTTTCAATCCCTTTTACGTAAACCTCAGAACACATTACTACTATTTCACAAAATGCTTAAAACCCCCCTCTCCGCAATGATCCCCTATCGCAAACTTTTCGCATAATTGGGTGAAGGTTAAATTAATTACAGTAAATCATCATCTACAGCGACGTCCAATTACTCTTGAAGTTCACTCAGGCATAATATACACTGAGGCCACCGAAGGATAGGGATGCAACGCTTAATTAAAGCTAATTCGTTGTCGAAATCTTATACGACTCTTGGAGTGGAGATTATGCGATGGTGTTCAGTTGTCAATACTGATACGGGTGGTAGTTTGGCATTTCATTGGGGATAAGTAATCATTCATCCATTCCATTCCCATTATTGAAGGAAGGGAATCATTTTCCGGAGATGTGAAACGAGAGGTGATGGACTTAATTAGAAATCAATCAATGGTTAAAATTATGTTATTGATTGCTAAATCGAAGTTGAAATAATTAAGAACAATGAATCAGTGATATACAAAGATAAATGACTCAATAATTCTAATTTTCCTTTTGCTTCAGCGAGCTCGCATTCTACAAGTAACAAATTCCAGGTGATTGGAGCATTGCAGTTCACGTAGGTATTTATAACCATTATCTGGACATCCATTGAACATTATAGCAAGAGGACACCTTGTGTTCCAGAATTCTTCTGGGATGAATTCAAGATCTGGTCGGTTGTGTTTTGCAGGAAGTTGAATCCAATTCAGTGCGAGATGGATATTGCAATATTCGTGAATTTGAATATTTATTTGCCTTTATTTAGTTCCTCAGATTTCTTCAGTGTTTGCAGAAGTGAAAACAGTACTCATTGAGTGATATAGTTATTTAATTTTCACAAATGTGTCCAGTAGAATCTTTAATCTAATAATCAAGTTATTCAACTTCATAATCTGTTTGTAGATGGGAAAACAGTACTCCACTCGTTAGTTTTATATCAATAAGATTCCAGCAGAGAAATCCTAGAAGAAACTCAGAGATCATGAATTCTCTTGGCTAAGGAAATCAATGAGTTTCTTGAGTGAGTAATATGTTACTCCAGAAATTGCAGAGCGATCCGTGAACCTTGCTGTCAGTGATTCGAGCGGACACCTCGTGTCTCCAGATTTCCTCGGCGATTCCTAAAGGAAAGATTCAGGAGGAATTGGAATATAATCTGAAGTGGAATTGAGACCTCATTAAGATTATCCGTTCCAAGGAGTTTCCTCGGGGGAAAGATAATGACCCTGTGTGATTAAAAAGTGAGGATTCATTATCTGTGAGACATCATAATCATCGTATTCCTCGTCATTATCTGAGTATTTCAAAAGACCTTTCTACGATATAAAATAAAAGTGTTAACTGGTTAAGTATGGTAATATGTCATTTCATAAATGCTATGTGTGTGTGTGTCTTACTGCCTGGTCTTCAATTCATTCGTATATCGACTTCCATTTCATTCTTGATTATTCATTAATAATTTAATTTATGAGAGTATTGTATCACATACATACTAATCAAACAAATAAAGTGATGATTAAATTTAAGAGGATTAATTTTGGAAAATAAAATAAAGAGTTTGGGATTACAGTTTTAATCGGAATTCGTGTGCATCTCTCTCTCTCTCTCTCTCTCTCTCGGAAACTCCCATCGGGATTTGCTTCAATTTATTCATAGGTCACTGAGAAAATCAAATGACGCAAGGCCAAAGCAATAAAAGTCTCCTGGTACTGAAGCATACAAGAAGAAAGTGTATATATGTGCTTTAAATATGTGTATATGTATTTTTTACACAGAGGGAATAGGTGTAAAATTATAAATTACCAAGTTTTTATATTTAAAGTATGGCAATATGGAAACATGATGCAAGTACATGTGCACATATGCACATCAAATGTAACCATACAGTAATTCATGATTTTACATATTCTTCTTCACAGAGAGAAAACTTTGATGAAAAGGATCTGAAAAGAAGTGACTGACTGAAAATAGAATAATGAAGGTTTATTCGTTGGTTGTAAGTTAATCATTCTATTAGAAAAAATATATAATTGGCAGTTCAGGAAGTGATAAGAAGACTGGTAACGAAATTAACCCCTCAATGGAAATGTTCTGAAAAGCCTTAAACAGACTAGACTCGGAAAGTTCCACTTTCAGTAATAACCTCGATATACTCCCGATGAAATCGAGACGATTCTCTGGAATTGGAACGATTCCATTAATTCTCATACAACCCGTCTCTTGTTCAATTTAGCTTGAGTAGCCAAGAAACGCCATGTTACTGTGAATGGCATGCAGTACCCTCAAACGGAATATGTTTTTTCGAATTTATTATATGTATAAATGTCTATTGTACAGGGCGACATGCAACCCAGATTGCTACAAGGCTGCCTGCGTTGTTGGCAGGAAGTGTGCATAACATTGATTGGAACAGAATAGCTGGAGAAATTCACGAGTCCTGTTTGCCACCACAAAATACAACCTAACCATACGGTTATCTTCTCATTCCCTGAGGATTATCTAGCTTACGTGTTTTGATTTTCTATCATCCCCAAAATGCAAACTTAATTGACGTTTACCCTCCCACCATTCATTGAGTATTTGTCGTAAGTGATTTTATTCTTTATTAACTGCAAAAACTAACTCAACTTACAATGATCCTATCGTTCTTTGAGTATTATCTAAGGTATGTATTTTTATCTTATATTAACCACAAATACAAACTCAAATTTTATCTTCCCATTTATTTCTATTTTTATCAAATTCTCATTTTGTTATTCATGATCGTTCATTTCAATCCTCTGTGATTATTATTATTATTATTATTATTATTATTATTATTATTATTATTATTATTATTATTATTATTTTATTTATTATTATTATTTATTTATTTTTCTTTTTTTTTTTGCTCTATCACAGTCCTCCAATTCGACTGGGTGGTATTTATAGTGTGGGGTTCCGGGTTGCATCCTGCCTCCTTAGGAGTCCATCACTTTTCTTACTATGTGTGCCGTTTCTAGGATCACACTCTTCTGCATTAGTCCTGGAGCTACTTCAGCCTCTAGTTTTATTAGATTCCTTTTCAGGGATCTTGGGATCGTGCCTAGTGCTCCTATGATTATGGGTACGATTTCCACTGGCATATCCCATATCCTTTCTTCTTATTTTCTATTTTCAGATCTTGATACTTATCCATTTTTTCCCTCTCTTTCTCTTCAACTCTGGTGTCCCATGGTATTGCGACATCAATGAGTGATACTTTCTTCTTGACTTTGTCAATCAACGTCACGTCTGGTCTGTTTGCACGTATCACCCTATCCGTTCTGATACAATAGTCCCAGAGGATCTTTGCCTGATCGTTTTCTATCACTCCTTCAGGTTGGTGCTCGTACCACTTATTACTGCAAGGTAGCTGATGTTTCTTGCACAGGCTCCAGTGGAGGGCTTTTTGCCACTAAATCATGCCTCTTTTTGTACTGGTTCTGTGCAAGTGCCGGGCATTCACTTGCTATGTGGTTTATGGTTTCATTTTTCGTATTGCACTTCCTACATATGGGAGAGATGTTATTTCCGTCTATCGTTCTTTGGACATATCTGGTTCTTAGGGCCTGATCTTGTGCCGCTGTTATCATTCCTTCAGTTTCCTTCTTTAGGTCTCCCCTCTGTAGCCATTGCCAATTGTCATCGCTGGCTAGTTCTTTAGTCTGTCTCATGTATTGTCCGTGCATTGGTTTGTTGTGCCAGTCCTCTGTTCTGTCTGTCTTTCTCCTGTCTCTGTATATTTCTGGGTCTTCGTCTACTTTTATTAGTCCTTCTTCCCATGCACTCTTGAGCCACTCATCTTCACTGGTTTTCAGATATTGCCCCAGTGCTCTGTTTTCGATGTTGACGCAGTCCTCTATACTTAGTAGTCCTCTCCCTCCTTCCTTTCGTGTTATGTATAGTCCTGTCCGTATTTGCTCTTGGGTGTAGTGCTTTGTGTATTGTCATATGTTTCCTGGTTTTCTGATCTATGCTGCGGAGTTCTGCCTTCGGCCATTCCACTATTCTGCGCTGTATCTGATTACTGGCACTGCCCATGTGTTTATGGCTTTTATCATATTTCCTCCATTGAGTTTTGACTTGAGTATCGCCTTGAGTCTCTGCATATATTCTTTCCTGATCGTGTCCTTCATCTCTTGGTGTTTTAAATCTCCTCCTTCCATTATTCCCAGGTATTTGTATCCTGTCTCATCTATGTGTTTGATGTTGCTCCCATCTGGTAGCTTTATCCCTTCAGCTCTCGTTACTTTGCCTTTTTGTATGTTGACTAAGGCGCATTTTTCTATTCCAAACTCCATCCTGATGTCCTCAGATACAATCCTTACAGTCTGGATTAGGGTATCTATTTCCTTGATGCTCTTACCATACAGCTTGATGTCGTCCATGAACATCAGATGGTTGATTCAGTTGCCTCTTTTCTTGAGTTGGTACCCGGCATCCATCTTCTGTAGTACTTTTGTCATGGGAATCATGGCTACTACGAAGAGTAGTGGGGACAGTGAGTCGCCCTGGAAGATCCCTCTCCTGATATTAACCTCTGCTAGTCTTATTCCAGAGCTTGTAAGTATTGTATTCCAGTTGCGCATTGTATTTTGAGGAAGCTGATGGTGTTTTCCTCTGCCCCATATATTTTCAGGCATTCTATTAGCCATGTGGTGGTATCATGTCGAAGGCTTTCTTATAGTCTATCCATGCCATGCTTAGGTTGGTTTTCCTTCTCCTACTGTTCTTCATTACCATTTTGTCTATCAGGAGCTGGTCTTTTGTGCCCCTACACTTCCTTCTGCAGCCTTTCTGTTGGTGGGGGATGGTGTTTGTCTCCTCTAGGTAGTTGTATAGCCTTTCACTGATGATACCTGTTAGTAACTTCCACATTATTGGTAGGCAGGTGATAGGCCTATAGTTACTGGCTATATTTCCCTTACTCTTGTCTTTTTGTACTAAGGATGTTCTTCCTGTGGTCATCCATTTGGGTGCTTGGTGATTTGAGATACAATGCTGGAGTTGTTCTGCTATTCGTGGGTGTAGGGCCTTGAAGTTTTTGAGCCAGTATCCATGGACTTCATCGGGACCTGGGCTTTCCAGTTTGGCATTTTCTTTAGTTGGTGTCTGACTGTGTCTGTCGTGATCTCTGTGAATCTTTGTTTTATTCTCCCTGTTTCTTCTTCATTGACTTCCTGGAGCCAATTTGCATGTTTGTTGTGTGATACCGGATTGCTCCATATGTTTTCCCAGAGTCTCTTACTTGGTTCGGCTTCAGGAATTTCTGGTGGTTGTCTTCTTCCCCTCTTAGTTGGCTGTATAGTCTTTTCTGGTTGGTTCCGAATATTTTGTTCTGTTGGTATCCCTTATTCCTGTTCATGTACCGTTGGATCTTGTGTGCTTTGGCCTTAAGCCTCTGTTTTACATCTTCTATTGTGTTGTTTAGTCCCCTCTCTCTTGTACTCTTTATTTCTCGTGAGTTCCTCCCTTGTTTTCTTGCTTCTTAGCCTTTTTTCTGCCATCTCTTTCAGTTTACTCAAGTCAGATCTCATCACCATGATTTGCTTTTCCAGGCGCCTTTTCCAAGGAGGTTGCTGTTTTGGTTTCTGTTGGGTTGGTTGTGCTGGTGGTGTTGGTGTTCGAATCCCCATCAGTTCTGCTACTAATCTTGCTCCTGCATATACCAAGTTATTTGTTTTTGTGATACTGGTGGTGTGTATTATGCCCATTATTTCATTGACCTCACTTGTTTTCTCCATTAATTTCTTGGTGTTGTAGGCTTTCATGGAAGGGATCTTTGTTCTCTCTGTATCTGGCTCCATCCATTGTCTAATCTTTTCTACCCATTCCGTCCTCTCTGTTACTTCGTCGGTGATTATTATTATTATTATTATTATTATTATTATTATTATTATTATTATATTATTATTATTATTGATTATTATTATTATTATTATTATTATTATTTTTTAGGGACACGATCCCTGTTCATATGGAACAAACCCAGAGGGGCCACTGACTTCAAATTCCAGCTTTCAAAAAAATATGGTATACTTTTGAAAGAAGTAAAGCAAAGTAATGAGAAGTATTGAAAGAAGATATCACTTCATAAAAAGAAAAAACTAAATGAGAGGGAATTCAATATCTTTCAAACTATTATTACTTTTCCAGGATTTTCATTCAAAGTTTTCCATTAATAATTAAGTGTTGGGGTCCTTTTTAATATACACTTTATTTCGGATAAATAGAAACATTACTGCAAATCCCGGGAATCTCTCATATGCATATAATTTTATATATATATATATCTATAATATATAATATATATATATATATATTATATATATATATATAGATATATATTATATCTGATTATATCTATAGATATATATATATATCGATCTATATAATGTATCTATATATATATATATATTATCTATATATATAGATATATATTATATAGAATATATGTTATGATATATATCATATATATATATATATATATATATATAATATATATATAGATATATAATATTATAATTTATAGGATAATATATATAAAATATATATATATCATATATATATATAATGATATATATATAATTATTATAATATAAGATATATATATATATATATATATATATATATATTATAATAATATTATAAATTAAAGTATCTATATATATATA
>NC_087200.1:212593694-212601107 GCF_015104395.2 Macrobrachium nipponense
GAAAGTGTGCACAGAAGGGAAGCCTCGCAGCTGCATCATGAAACGGTCATCATGAGATGGCTGAGGGAAGCAAGATGGAAGAAAGTGAGTATGAATGAAGGTAGAGTAAAAGTAATGAAGGGTAGCAGCTAGGGACTGATTGGATACTGCAAAGAACCTTGAGTAATGTTACAATGCACAAAGTGAGGTACACTGACGGCACAACCTGCCTACGTGGGATATAATCTATGATTCTTATTAAAAATGAAAATCATTGATGAATGACAACCCCCTAACTATAATGTTATTTCCCAGACAAGTCATCAGATGTGATCTAGTTTAGCAATGATTTAAGTTTAGATACAGACATCCGTTTTTTTGTAGCAAGTTTACGAAAAGTAGTCACGAGTATTCATTGATAAATGATTACATGAAAATGTTTTTTAAATATCAGTAAGTAAGCGAGGACCTTTTAGTTACCATGAAAACATTCAGGATCTTTGTTATCATATGCAAATTCCCAATGATTTATGATGTCTTTATCAGCAGAACGATTGCAAACCTCGGCAAAATGTCATCTAATTATACAAATTGCTCATTCATAAATAATCCAGATTTAGGTGGTGTACTTTAATGTATTTTAAAAACCAAAGTTAACTTTAATTATTAACACTTGTATAATGGCGATGTAATGTCTTAAATGAATAATGATTATAGTCACTGTGCAATGAATAACGATTATAAAGTCAACCATAGGCCATAGGAAGGGGTGTCCACAGAGAAATCAAGATCAGTATTTACTGCCTCATCTAAATTATTGATCCTTTAATATCTCAATATAGGACGAACTCCCTGGGTTTACAACTTTCAAATCATTAGCTGCTTCATTTGGCCAAATATGCTTATTTACTTCTTATTGAAATACAATATCTTCTGGAGTTTTAACCCTGTCCAAACTTGTCCTGATGAAATTACTCAAAAAATGTTCATGCAAAATGGGTTCATTCAGAGAATAATAAACGTCTGATTTATATATGCATGTATTATATTAATGGCTATGCCTGACGAAAAAAAAATCATTGGATTCATGAGGTAGATATATTCTAACATAAGTAGAACAGGCACATAAAATGTTTCGTCTCTATAGGTTTTTCAGCCGTTATACTTAATCTTGCCAAATCCCTTGAGCTGGGCTTAGATCTATTACTTACGAATGATATCAGAAATGACCTCATATCTCTAGTGATAAAGCCTAAATGGCTTCACCTTCAAAGGGTAACGGCCACTAAAAGTTGTAAATTGAGCAGGGACCAATCCCTGTCTGTTATGTGGGCCCGGGATCACATTTAAAAAATAGGAAAATTGCCAAATAATTGGAACTTGAATCGAAACGATAAGTAAAGGATTTTGCTTCTTACCATACCCATTCATGCTAAGATAGATAAGAGACCGAAAACATTACTCTGTTGCATTAATACAAGCTTCCTTGAAACGTTCCCTCTTCCACACAATCACAATCACGTAGAAGTATTATTATTCAGTGTTTTGTTGAGCAATTGAATTCTGTCTTGAACAGACATATTCGTTATGCATGCACATAGATTTATTAGTTCATTAATGCATAACACATAATATAATTTTAAAATTAATAATAAACATAAAAAAACAGAAAAATGAAAAACTTGAATTAGCTTTCAAATTGAAAAAATCAATTGGAAGGTATAAATAATCTTTCTATAATGATCTGACATGAAAAGATTAAACAGCTTTTGCTTGTAAACTAGTTGGCATTCAGTTCTGCGTCACAGGTCAAGGAGGAAAAACCTCCCAAAATATCTAGTTAGTTCGACAGGAGGTGAGCGACGCCAACTCACCATAACCACAGACAAACAAACGAACATCCTTCTCAAACTCTGATTTACTAAACCGGCTCTCACGAGAACCGGAGGAACTGTTTGATCAGCATCGACCTCCATGTGAGGGATGTGTGCGTTCGTCTGTCTCCTACTGTTATTTCATCGACACAAAGAGTGACTCTTCTCTTTGAAATGACTTTTCAGATGATTATCTGTGTACATACTTAACAGATTTATCCATTTTTCTAAGTCCAAGAGTTTCCTACCATCCTTCAATATGACTGATGTGTGAACGGACAAATCTATCTAAGTCCATGCCTTCCGGTCCAAGAGAGAGACAGACAGACAGACAGAGAGAGAGAGGGACTGAAATATGTCTCTATAACAAACTGCTATTCGCTCTAGCGAATCCTAAAGAAAAACTCGATGACTGTTACTGTTACTTCATCGAAGTGGGTCTAGTCACGCACGATAAATACGCTGATAAGATCATAACTGATTCATAGCACATCCGATCCACCTATGATATAACATTTAATAAAGCAATGTTGCTGTGATTACTAATAGCTTAAGTACGAGACAAAGTATATTTATCGATCATCGTTTATCTACGAATTATTGCGGTTATTTCATTAATAAATTCAGATAGAAAAGACAGTGGGTGATCCACAAAAATGGAATTATCTATCACATAAACGTCAAATCAATGTGTTTTATCACATACACGAAAGCAACAATGCACAAAATAAAAGAAAAACAAACAAACACACACAAACTTTGCCAAGAAAAAAAAATCCAAAACTGTTCTCTCCGAATCTGATGTGTACCAAGCTTCAGTCGTTTGGTTCGTAGGGAAAAAATAATAAAAATAAAACGATTTGTCGCGGGCCTGAACACGACCTGTGTCAAACTCCTGATTAGGAGGTATTCAGGAGAGAAAGAAGCGCATTTTCCGAACGCCTCCTTCGATGCAAAGCTTCAACCTTTTTCCGTTTTCTGGACGAGGAGACTGAACGGATTAAGGCTCAAGAATTCAAAGGCTTTTTTTTATTTGTTTTTTGTTTTCAAGGTACGTTTGTTTTTCATTGAGAAATGAAGTGAAAGTGATTTGGTGTCAGACAAATAAAGAGGAAAGTGGAAGTTTGTGTTAAAAATTATTTTCTAAGGTTACAATACTTTTCTTTCTTCTTCTTCTTCTTCTTCTTCTTCTTCTTCTTTCTTCTTCTTCTTTTTCTTCTTCTTCTTATTATTATTATTAGTTATTATTTTATTAGTATTATTATTATTTATTATATTATTATTATTATTATTATTATTTTTTCCTTTATTATATTAAAATATGCTACAGAACTGCGTTAGTAACTCCAATGAAATTTAAGTTAATTAGGCTATAGATTTAAGAAAAATATCTAACATTTGAACGATAAACTACGAGAAAATATGAAATTAGGTGTGAAATCCTCATCTGCTAACTCTCTTAAAATTAATCAAAACTTCCTGACAAAAATTTCGAGGAGTAATGCTGCTTGGTAAGAGAGAGAGAGAGAGAGAGAGAGTCACTTTTAACAGACTTGCAACGTATATCTGTATATCTATTATTCCCCGACATTAACGTAAGTAAGAGGTTTATTGTCTCTCTCTCTCTCTCTCTCTCTCTCTCTCTCTCTCTCTCTCCCCGAGTCGCTAGCTGAGGATATATCATTCAAAAGGAACAAATTATATTCAATAACTACTTGAGTCACAATAGCAACTTGTGCATGAAACTGACAAGAATTAAGTTAATTACAAAGGAGATTAGAAAATTAAAATGCTCTTACTTCGTCTAATCGGATCATGTTTTCTAGAGCAGCTTCAATTCAGCTGTGGAAAGCATATCCATACATATTCATTCAATTGCTTGTAAAATTATTTTTCCTAAATTCGTTCCTTCGTATTGTAGCCTGCAAGTTTCTTTGTCCGTTAAAAGCTCCCGTTTTTAGATAAGAGGATAAAGGAGTAAATATTTAATAACTATGAAAAGCTAGAACTAAAAGAGCTGTCTTCTTTTCTTTATATGAAATTTAATTATTTTTTATTCTGTTCTCTACTTTGAATATCAACTAATTGATGTTCCATTGTTATATCTTAATTATATTATTTTAACTTATATTTGTTTTAGCGTGGGCAGGATCAGTTATTAAAACAGTTTGAATCACTTTTGATATTACACCTAAGTGTGATTCTATATATATATATATATAGTATATATATATATATATATATATATATATATATATATATATATATATATATATATATATGAATAAATTGATCAAAGTATATAAAACGTGATGTTATGTATAAATAAAGGTTTTTGACACGAAGGAAAATTGAAAAAGCGAGATAGCTGAGAACTTTCGGTCTAGCACGACTCTTTACTAAGGCATAACTGAACATACAGAGGAAAAACATAGTAAAAGTAGGGTTGATATCCAAACTGATATTACAATTATATATATATATATATATATATATATATATATATATATATATATATATATATATATATATATATATATATATATATATATTATATCTATATATATATATATATAGTGCGATATATATATATATATATAAATATATATATATAGATAATATATATATATATATATATATATATATGTATATATATCTATATATATATATATATATATATATATATATATATATATGATATATGTTATATATATATATATATATATATATATATATATATATATATATATATATATATCTTAATTCTCGTGACAATATGAGGATTCTCTTTCATTTATTTAAATATAAGGTGGAAAGTATGATGGAACAAAGAGAATATGAACGGAGGGACTGTAAAAGGAGCGAAAGGGGTTGCATCTAGGGCCCAAAGAGGCTGCAAAGAACCTCAAGTAAAGCCTACTCAACACCGCATGATTCAAAACAGCTTTTAAATGGCCAACAATTACTGAAGGAATCTGGGTAAAATGAAAGCTAGTCGAACGTTATTCGAATATAGCCTTCATGGAGTTCCATTTTACCAAGAATAGAATGTTCATTACATTTTGTTTACTATAGTAACAAAGTCTCTTCCAACTGCCTGTTTTTTTGTGCAATGTGTTGTTCGGAAATATAAAGGGAAAATATAAAGGTAAAATATAAATGGAAAATATTGTTGTGTAAAGGGAAGTAGTATGTTCCTATACAATGAGTGGCAAAAGCCCTGTTTTGAAGCCTAATAAATGTGGTTTTTAGTAAGAGCAATAACGACTACTTTACTGTATCTTTATGAAAATTAAAAATGAAATATAGATAGAAAATCGTACATACACATTGTTAAATTTCTACTTTGAAGTTAGTATGAATGTTTTTCAAATATTCTGTTCATTCCAACGAAAGCTTATTTGTGCAAAAAGTGACAACAAAAGCATAATCTACAAACAGAAAAAGGAAGGAAATATGAGAGCAAGTAAATACACAGAGGGATAAGGGAAGGAAGTTATGGAAACAAATAAACAGTGGGAAAAATAAAAGCAAATATGACAACAGCATCGGTACCAGAAGCATTGCTTTGAATTCTGAAAGTGTTCTTGATAAAATTATACCTATCTATCTATCTATCTATCTATCTATCTATCTATCTATCTATCTATCTATCTATCTATCTATATCTAGCTATCTATCTATCTATCTATCTATCTATCTATAATATATATATATATATATATATATATATATATATATATATATATATATATATATATGTGTGTGTGTGTGTGTGTGTGTGTGTGTGTGTGTTTCATAAAAGCCGACACATCAGTGACGCAATTGACAGCATTTCATTCTAAATTATCCCTTCTGAGTGACTATGATACAAAATATCTACACACAATTAACTGAAAGGCCTGGGTTCAATCACGACGTGAGAACTCAAGAGAAATGCTGTCAGCTGGGTGACTTGGGTTACTGGTGGGTCGGCAAGCTGACTGAAAGTCATCGGTTTCCTAGGCAGTAAACATAAATATACTTAGCAATAAAAAAAAAATGAATGCAAGAATTATAGCTAAAAGTTCTTTCAACAATATACATCCACGTTTTATTAATAAAAAAAGGTAATTTTAAAAATAATTCAGACAGGTGTCAGTTTCATATGAAGGATAAATATTAAAGAAGAAAACATAGACTATGAATTGCTAGAAATAACCACTCCACAATAGAACAGAAAAAATTCTTTTACGATTCCAATTAACTCCCGTTTTTTTAATCCTTGTAGGAAAAAGAATATTCCAGAACCTGCAGTAAATGGATTGGTGTTTTATTTTTTTTCCTTTGATCTTGCCAATTGGTTCCTGCCTTTCATCCACGCCATGACGGAAAATCTGAAATTTCTGACGAAAATGTAGTATCTCTCTCTCTCTCTCTCTCTCTCTCTCTCTCTCTCTCTCTCTCTTCTTTCATGTTGAAGAAAATTATGCTTTTTTTTATGCTGATACAAATTTAATATTAACTTTTAATGATTATATAATCACCAATTATCATATATTTATTGACCATTTTTACCAATAGAAGCATAGAAAATAAATGTTCTCAGGATATACACTACATAATCTAAAAGTCTCAAAAGAGAAAAAAACAAGTGACACAAATACGAAGACAGACAGATATTTCAAGCATAAGCAAAAGCGACTGGAATCTGCATGAAAGGGATGATGATTGTGCACTACTTATCATAATGTTATTTGAGATCAATTGCTATCAAAACCTCAAATGGCAAAAAATGCTTCAATTTGATTTCCGTTCGTAAATGCCGGTACAAAACTTGCGTCAACATTCATCATACTTTTAGTTCTTGAATACCTATCCATCGGAGGAAAAAACATTTTTAGGAAATAATTATAATAAAAAAATGGGAAGTGGGCTATATAAACATGCAGCTTAAAACCAAATATATTTTCCAAACCCGTTTGCAGAAAAATAGATGATGTACATCGTTAAAAATACTGCAGCTGAATCGCTTTTTATGTTACTCATATTTTAGAATTTTATAATGAACAAAATGCGCTGATCAACAACGGTTATGGAATGATATCATAAATATTCCTACTGGGTAACAAAACTTTCATTTTTCATGCACACACTTCACACTTTTATACATACATACAAACACACATTATATATATATATATATATATATATATATATATATATATATATATATATATATATATATATATATATATATATATATATATATATATATATATATATAAGACTTGTAGGAGGATGTACATCTCAGGTGGTCCTTAAAATACATTTATTGCAACGTTTTCAAAAAACAAAGGTTTCATTTTTCAAGCTGTAAGACATACATCGAAATTAACATTAAAAGCGCTAAATCACAGATAAAAGACAAAATACTTTATAAAAGACAAGATAACAAAAATAAAAACTAGTTAGCAGAACCAACCATCAAGAGAGAAAGGAAGGACAGAAGTCAGAGGGAGCAAACCCCCCGCCAGAAATGACCGGCAACAGCTCAGTTAGGTAAAGAGTTGTCCAGGAA
>NC_087200.1:212601607-212619478 GCF_015104395.2 Macrobrachium nipponense
CGGATGCGGACACATATATCAAAAAACGAAAAATGCGGATGCTGATGCAAATGCGGATATTGATGGCCATACCCTCGCGGATGCGGATGCGGATGCGGATGCGGATGCGGATTTTATGTAGGTCCAAGTAATTTCGATATACTTGCTTGCGATAGACGACTTTCAGCTACATAATTCAAAATTATGTGTTACCAGGAGAGAGAGATTTCCAAATAAACACAATACCTTTATGATCAACAACTGCTATGAGTGACATGATGACGTTGCTAAAACAAAATGCTATAAAACAGGTATACTGTAACTGAGTTAATTATATCTTGTAATGTGCATCATGTATTCTGAATAAGTAAATGAAAAAGCCAAATTTAGAAAACGACCTCTAAAGTTACCTACAATGTATGAGTATATGGATTATGGACTATTGAACATGAGTAGGGGGTGACATCCGCATATCCGCATTCTCCAACTGCGGATGCGGATGCGGATGCGGATGTTGCATGTGCTGCCAATGAGGATGTGGATGTGGATGCAGATGCTGAAAACTTGACAATACGGATGTGAATGCGGATGCAGAGTTTCTAAAAAATGCGGATAATCTGCGGATGAGGATGCGGATGCAGATATCCAATAAACCTCTAATATATATATATATATATATATATGTATATATATATATATATATATATATATATATATATATATATATATATATATATATATATATATATATATATATATATATATATATACTATATCTTATAGTATATATATATATATATATATATATATATATATATATATATATTATATATATATATATATATATATATATATATATATATATATATATATATATATATATATATATATGATATATATAGATATATATATATACTATATATAGTATAGATATATATATATATATATATATATATATATATATATATATATATATATATATATATATATATATACTATGATATATATATATATATATATATATATATATATATATATATATATATATACTATATATATATATATATATATATATAGATATATATATATATATATATATATATATATATATATATATATTTATATATATATATCTATATATATATGATCTATATATATATAGGTATATATAATATATATATATATATATATATATATATATATATATATATATATATATATATATATATATATATATATATATATATATATATATATAGATATATATATATATATATATATATATATATATATATATATATATATATATATATATATATATATATGTGTGTATATATATATATATATATATATATATATATATATATATATATATATATATATATATATATATATATATATATATATACATGTATATATTCATTAGTAACAGTGGATTCGTTGTTTTTGACAGGGATATTGAAATTATAATAGTATAATTTTCAATATCCCTGTCAAAAATAACGAATCCACTATGAGGAAAAGAGGAGGAGAAGAAAATGGATGTAGCAGAAATGAGAATGTTGAAATGGATGTCGGGAGTAACAAGGGAAGATAGGATTAGAAATGAGTATATAAGAGGATCGACAAAGGTAGCTGAAATATCGAAGAAAATACATGAAGGAAGGCTTCGATGGTATGGACACCTGTTACGGAGGGAGGGACGTCACGTTAGAAGACATACGATGGAAATGGAAGCTGTAGAAGAAGAAGAAGGGAAGAGCAAGAAAGAGATGGCGTGATTGTGTAGGGGAAGATATGGAATTGAAAGGTATAGATGAGAACGAGGCACAGGACAGAAATCGATGGAGACGACTCATTCGCAATAGCGACCCCATATAAAAATGGGTTTAAGCTAGGAAGAAGAAGAGATATTGAAATTATAATAGTGTGATATTAATGCAAAATCACTGAAAAGATTTTTTCCCTACTAATTAAATAATAAAATGGGGGTATACTTTTTATATACATTTATACATACACGCATATGCATGTATATATATGTATATATATATATATATATATATATATATATATATATATATATATATATATATGGTATATATATATATATATATATATATATATATATATTATATATATATATATATATATATATATATATATGCTATATATATATATATATATATGTATGTATATATATATATATATAGTATACAACATATATATATATTATATATATATATATATATATATATATATTATATATATATATATATATATATATATATATATATATATATCCTATAAAGGTTTTTTTGCCACGAAGGAAAAATTTAAAAAAGCGAGATAGCCAAGTACGTTTTTCGGTCCTATTCGGACCCTTTACTGAGGCAAACTGATTTTACAAAAACAACACAGTCAAAAGAAGGCTTAATATACAAACTGACACTACCAGATTAGCCAGAAAGGAGGAAGTCGCCAGAGGCTAGCCACACCTTGAAGATACCCGCAGTAAACAAGTGATTCTTCCAGAAAACAGTACATTTGGAAAAAAAAAAACACGGGAGCATATACAATTTAATATCATGAATTTTTTACAATAATTTTCTCAACAAAAAATTACTAATAATGAAAAGACAAAAGAAAAAATAAATATATATATATATCGAGCAGAGAAAGAGGGAGAGAGAGAGAGAGAGAGAGAGAGAGAGAGAGAGAGAGAGAGAAAGAAAAATAATAAAAACTATATACACGTGTGGGACTAATTTTGATTAGTAGTTCATTTATTTTGAGGTCCTTCATAAACATCTTACAAAATATATGGGTCCAAATGGTACATTCCCAGACTAAGATTTAGGTGGTTTTTATTAGATATTTGTATAATTGCCGATTCCAGTAAAATTTCTTGAAACATAATCATTAGATCTAGCAATTACCGAGTATCACCCCATTAATACAATGAGATTTTTCACTCAGATGGATAAACAGTGCATTTGAAGTCTGGGCTGTTCTAACTGAATACATATGCTGCTTAATCCGAACACATTAAATTTTTACTAGACTGACCAACGTAAAACGATGGGCCAATCCTTACAAGGAATTTTGTAAATGATGTTGTTTTATTTGTTACGGGACTATTCTTATTAGCATATCTTTAATGGTATTGTTATAAGAGAACACTACATTAACATTAACCGATTTAAATATTGATTTTATGGTTTCAAACCCACGAAAATAAGGTAGCTAAGTACATTCTTAGGCATTTCTTTTCATTAATAGCAACATTATAAAACTTTTTGTGAGCTTTTTGATAACATAAATCAATTAAAGAGGTGGGTAGCAGAGATCGTTTCCTATCTTTTTTATGTATTCTATTTCTTGGTCCAAATATTGTGGACTCGTGATACGCAAAGCGCTTAGGAACATAGAAGAAAAAATTGAAATTTTAATATTAAGATGGTGGCCAGAATAAAAATGTACATATGTTAAATTATTTGTGGGTTTTCTTTAAATACTGAATTTGCATTGGGAAGATTCTCTATGTATTAATACATCTAGGAAAGGGATGCATTGTTATTTTCAATTTCAACAGTGAATTTTATGGATAACACTAAATTATTAAATTTAGACTAAATCATTTACATCGATACCACCAGGTAAGACTACTAAGATATCATCGACATATCGGTACCATTTTAAGGGGATAAGTGTGATATTCGGGAGGTGTTGTCTCTCAAAAATTCTATATATAAGTTTGAAGGAGAGGCGATAAAGGGTTACCCATGGCCATACCAAAATATTTGTTGGTAATATTCTCCATTAAAAAAAAATCTGCAATCACATATATACATAATTTTGTTATATATATATAATATATATATATATAGTATATATATAATATATATATATATATAAAATATATATATATATATATATCTATATACATATATATATATATACATATATATATATATATATATATATATATATATATATATATATATCTATATGTATATATATATATTCATATATATATATATATATATATATATATATATATATATATATATATATATATATATATATATGTATGTATATTATATATATATATATATATATATACTATTATATATATATATATATATATATATATATATATATATATATATATCATATATATATATATATATGTATGCATATCTACTATATCTATATATATATATATATATATATATATAGTATATATATATATATATATATATATATATATCTATATTTACCAACATTAAACAGCAAAGACTATTTTAAATGACCCGAAAACTACGAAACTATCCTAAAATAGGAATCAGGAAAAAATCCATATATTGATAATGTAAGAAATTATGAACTTAATATGAATCAAAAGAATTCATTAAGATATCCACTCAGATTTGCGCTTACCACATGATGTTACTTCGTGGTGGGGGAGGGTTTGGGGAGGGTTGGGGGTGGGGGTGTGGGTGGCAATTATAGCCCAATAATTCTCTTTCATACAAAAACAAATCCTCCTGTTCCTTGGAGTGGTGTGTGTTGCCATTTGTTACTGCTGCTTTTTATCCAGGTTCCGGAAAAGAGGAATGGCCTATTATACTTCTGAAATAAATGAGGTCATCTGGAAGCTCTGGAAGTGGTGACTAGAAATAAAGGTGATTGGACGTTATTTGATTGCGAAGAAGATTTAGTTAGGTAGAATGCTACTCTCTCTCTCTCTCTCTCTCTCTCTCTCTCTCTCTCTCTCTCTCTCTCTCTCTCTCTTTCAAGCTCTTATATCAGAAACAAAAGATGAATTATGTTTGAATAGAAAATATACTTATGCCTTGAATTGGTAAAATTGTTGAAATTTGAAATTTCATATCTTCATGTCTCTGTTAACGACTGAATTCAAAGCTGCTAACATGGTTGTTCTATACCTTACCTTTGGTTTCTGGAACAGGCAACACACAGGGGTGGGTGTCAACACGGTTTCATGACAACAGTGACACCCCCAGATTGCACACCTAACATTGCATCATGGCTTTGCACTCTTTGTTAATTTATGGAGATCTTTGGCTGTGAGTGAAAAATGATTTTTTTTTTCGAAACTAGGTATAATCTCGTAAACGTGTTTTGCACTGATTCTTTTATGATCTTTTTAAGGGAGAGAAACATTTTGGTTCCGCACCGAAATCAGAAGATTGTTTGATTTTCTTACAAAATCCGTCCCTACTCTTTTTGCGTATCATATTTCAAAGTATTCTGCCCCTAACCCCTTCTTACCCCTGAAGGCGTATGTCAGCAGTGGTTGACATGGTGGCCAAGCAAAACGTAAATATTGCAACATCCTAAAGCCATTACTGATCAAAAATTATCCGATGTTATGAACTATACTGGCAATTCTTCTATATATCTGAATTTTTCCAAAAAAGCAAACATTTTCTATAACCACAAGCGTTAAGCCTAGAACCGCCCTCATCAAACTACCTTCAGAGGAAGGATGGCATGGAACCTAATTAACCGAAATTTACGCTGGGTCAGACTTTTTATTTGTGCCTTACAATTTCAAGTAGGGGATAGAGGCGTAGGCCGGTGGGGAATGAAGTTCATATCTGCCAAGTACAGACTATAAGAGTCTTCTTTATTAGTCATCCGTGTTTCCTCTAAATTACAGATTGTTTTTACTCGAGTGGAAGAGAAAAGATTCCTGTTGGTTTACTGTTGATGGATGTTTTAGAAAGTTTTTGTAAAAAATCATGCTTACATTTCATTTTTCTTTTTTTTTAGGGAGGGTTTTATTTTAAACCAAATTTACTTTTATTTACGAGTAGTATATATTGCTATTTTATTTGCCTGTTAACTATATTAGCAGTACAAGAAATTTGTCAAAATATTTTTACGTGTGAAGTGAACTTATGAAAGCAGATTCTACATTTGAAGTGACTCTTTTCTTTGTTACTAGTTCCCTTCTGCGATGCAATCTTTTGCATTTTCTATATCAACTTGTGTTTTTATTATTAATTGTAATATGAACTTTTTCAAAAGTATATGAGCCTGAATTTAGCACGTATGCGAACCAAAATGTCGCATTCAGCATAAATGCATTCCCGAAAGAAGCTACTGGATGATATTATGACTAATATTTTGTTGAGATGACAACTTAATCACAATGAAGCGAAAGCAGTGACGGAGTAGCATCATAATGAGGCATTGTTGCTCTGCTTGGTTAATCCCATGAAATAGGAGTGTGTGGATATACAGTCATCTCTCTTCTTTAGGACCTTGAATGTTGTAACTGAAAGCACTATATCTCAGGCTGAGGAGGGTAATCATATGCACAACTAAATAAAATCCTCTGCTTGATGATGAACAATATTGCCAAGCCTAAGTAGAACGTTCTCCTTTGTAGGCTTTCGAGGGATGTAACTTCATCATTAGGCTGAAATTGGTGACAAATCATGAAAATCGTCAAATGTTTATTTTGTATTTTTATAACAGATCAGCGTCAACATTGAGACTTGAAAAAACATCACGAATTGGAGACCAAGTTCAGTGTGGAGACACTAAAACCCCCAACTGTGTCTCCACAATGAAAAAGGAGCTAGAATGACGCTACGAAACTGAATGTGGAGTTTTGAAATATTCTTTTGTTTTAAAATTACTGTTTTTAACAAGTTGCATTGTATTTGCTTGTTTTGTTTGCATTATCTCTTCTCTTCATGTTTGGATTTTTTTGGCGTATGTAACTTTGTGTTGTATTATTTTTTAAATCTTAGTTTCTATTTGCCTTATCATTTGTGTGTCTTTTTTATTGTTTTACCCATTTTGCTCATGGTTTATTTATTGTAATATGAACTCTTTTAATTTATTATTTTCTGGCGGAAACTAAATTTACGAGTT
This sequence comes from Macrobrachium nipponense, assembly GCF_015104395.2. Taxonomy (NCBI): domain Eukaryota; kingdom Metazoa; phylum Arthropoda; class Malacostraca; order Decapoda; family Palaemonidae; genus Macrobrachium; species Macrobrachium nipponense. The sequence continues at coordinate 212,608,502 of NC_087200.1, forward strand.
AGGATATGGTACTGATGTCAATACAGTAACAAATTCTTGGGCTTGGCAAAGACTTAATAAGTGCTTTAGTAAATATCAATGGCAGCATTTTCCTAAAGAAGAAAAAATAGAAAAATGTAAGAATGAAATGAGATAAGATGCTATTATAAGTTCCATAGTTAATCTTATTATGAACATTTTCCTAAATGAATAGGAGAATGAAATGAAATGAGATGCCATCATAAGTAGCATAGGTAATATTAATAAAAACAATTTTCCTAATACACCCTCAGTGAACAACATATAAATAGGAATTTTCACGTGAAAGTCCAAATTTTAAAAGAAAGAGAAAAACGGCCAAGAAGATCGAGGAATGAGAGATTGACCAACCACAGGGAGGTTTCCGACAAGTCAACCCGCTGACCTACTTTCATATTCTACAAACAACCCTCCCCATTCCAACCCCAACCACTAACCAAAAAAAAAAAAAAAAAATTGAAAATATAAAAGTGATTCACGGTGTAATTTTTTTAGGCAGAGATTAACATCTCTCCGACGTGATAGAACAAACTCTTTCATCGCCTATTACAGATTGGACCAATTTATAACGTTCGCCCAGGAAAGATCATTCAAATACGTTACCTTCGTCTCCCGAACAGTTGTTTGCTGCGCCTTTGTTATTCGTGAATATTTGATTCATTCGTAGCCGTTCTGCTAGCAAAAGAGAAAGAAAGATGAAAAAAAGTATGTGGTTTTTTCTAGGCCAAATTTGTAATATTCTTTAAAACTTGTAGAGGAGAGAGAGAGGTCATGGTATCCTAAACATAAAAGCAAATATGCAGATTAATTCATAATAATCTGGGGGTAACTTTATGATTCTTCTTCAATCACAAGACTACAGAACGTAAGTGAACTTCAGAAGTTAATTCATTTATTCACTTTTATTGTATTGTTGTTTGAATTTGTATCTACTATCTTTTATTTATATTTTTCATTTATTCATTTATTTCCATAACATCTATTTCATTACAATTACTCCCACTGCATTCCATAAGAAAACGTTCAATTGCTACATTCCATATGATATGAAAAGTTTAAGTTATTTTCCGTGGACTATGCTGTTTACTGACCCACCTAAATCTACCGTCTTCACTGATGCCATTTATGTCCTGCTACTTATAACGATAGGTCATTTAATATCCTCACATTACCAATGTCTTGTTGACATCGTTCCCTCAACATTATCCACCACTTCCTGGAAATGATCTCATGTGCAATAAAGGAAAATATTCCCGATACTTCGTAATTTTATTTCTAATATATTCCAGCAAAAAAGTTATTCTGCTGATTGAATATTTGCGAATATATTGCATTTCCTTTTTGTTCAGCCCGGATTTTTTTTATTGTTTTGAATAACAGCAAAATAAAGAAAGATATAGAAAGAGGAAAACAAAAGTTACCGGGGTTCTGTAAATAAATATGATCGACTGTAATTGAACAAGTTTAATGCTCCAATATAGATATTTTTTTGTTTGTATTTGAAATATTATATGTAGTTATCTATATATATATATATAATATATATATATATATACTATTATATATATATATATATATATATATATATATTATATATATTATTTATATATATTATATATAATATATATATATATATATATATATATATTTTAAGCTTTCAGATTAATTGTTCTTGTATAGTGATCAATACTGCTTCAGAATGAAATACGCATTTATGACACTGAAAATAAAGGAAAAACTTCATTGCATTTCTAGTTATTTTTAAGCAGTATCTACAATGTATAGATAGTAATTTTGATCTATTTTAATTGTTCCACGAATGCCCTGTGATCTAGTACTTAAAAATCAAAAGTTCAAAGGGGAGCATTTACTTTGCAATAGCAACGAAGTCTTTTGAAAAACAATATGAACGATTCATTGTCCTGAGAATAATTATTGGTCCCAGATATTCTTATGCCGTTATAGCAAAAATCAGCTGTGCTCAGTTTTGGGAAAACATTTTCAAAAAGGTGAACGAATCCATTACGATGTGTCTGTGAAGATCAAAGCGTTATAGAAATTACTTGTGTTATGCTCAATGTTTTGTATTAATTCTACTTTGTACAGCAAATATCGTTTTTGATCGTGCTATCCGTTATTTATTTCATGATGAACTTTCGGCAGGTTTTAGTGACATCCTGTTGGGAAAATCAATATACATTAATATACACGAAAAAAGGGAGAGAGAGAGGACAAGAGAGAGAGATTTGAGCTTTTTAGATAAATCTGTTGTACATTTTAAGTAACACCTTTGCAATATATATATATATATATATATATATATATATATATATATATATATATATATATATATATATATATATATATATATATATATATATATATATATATATATAGTAATATAGCGAATACATTTATGCAATTCAAACCGAGAAATTTTACCGCACTATTGGAAAGATGATACGATGGTTTTTTTTTTATTCTAATATCAGATAAAAAAAAAATACTTGTCCTTGACTTAGTCTAAAAAGTGCGCAACTATTACTAAGTGGTAATCCTGATGAGTTATTGGAAACCAATGTTATTTCTCCGTCTCAGTTGGCGATGTCTCTTTCTCTCAAATTACACATAGGCCTCAAAACAACCATGTGTTGTCTCTAGTTATTAATTCGATCATTATCCTCATCTAAATTTTATATATATATATATATATATATATATATATATATATATATATATATATATATATATAATATATATATATATATTATATATAATTACCATATATATATATATATATATATATATATATATATATATATATATATATATATATATATATATATATGTCTTTTTTTTATCTGATATTAGAATAAAATAACCTTCGTATCCTCTTTCCAATAGTGCGGGAAAATTCTCAGTTTGAATTGCATAAATGTATTCGCTAAAATCTTTATATAGATTTTTGATATAGTATTTTAAATGTGTTCTGGGAAACAATGTTTAGCTAAGAAGAAAACTCAGTCTGATTTTTACGTTTTAATAAACCAAAACAGACTGATGTTTAGTTAACTGAAAAATGCGAAAAAAAAGAATCGTTGTTTACCAGAGAGGAAACTTTTATTTTATTTGAAAAAAGTAATAATATTATTGTGTGTGTTTGTGTATGTGGTCTGCTATAGATACGAAAAATCCCTTGAAAAGAAAGAAGACTGAAGACTTTGGCGAAAATATTGGACACTGTAACAGTATTCAAACCAGCCACTTTCTCTTCAGAAAGTCCCCAACGTTAGACAATAAGGACGAAATTTTATCAGGAAAATGTTTCCTGAATACTGAGGAGGCCGCGAGAATTTCCCCCCAAAACCTCGAGACATATTTTTTCATTTTTTCTTTCAATAGCATTCAGAGAAAGTGGAAATTCTTGACTCGTCTTGTGATTTGCATATTATTAGTATATTTGGTCTCTCTCTCTCTCTCTCTCTCTCTCTCTCTCTCTCTCTCTCTCTCTCTCTCTCTCTCATTGGCTTATATGGAAATAAAAAAAAACAAACTATTTTCATAAAAAAAATTGCTCCATAAGACTTCGGATTAAAGTCGTGCATTCTGTGTGACAATGCAATTCTCACAACAAAACACAGTTACTGATTTGAAAATGAACAAATCCTTTGTTAAATTCCGGCATCCATTTGTGTACCACAAGTATTTTTCAACAATACATCATTATTATTTTCGGAAACGCTCGATTTTTTTACCTTTATATACAGAGATTTTTCATTTTTCCCAGCTAATATTTTCATCGAGGATTGTTTCTGTATCCTTAAATTCCGGCATTTATTTGTGTTTTGAAAGAATTTTTTAACAATATATTTCTTTCAGTAAACCAGCCATTTAGATTTTTATCCACAGAGATTTTTAAATTTTCCCACATCATATTTTCATGAGGGACTCCTCTCTATAATTTTTCTGACGCCAAACAAAAGAAACGTTTAATCTTTAATTCCTTTTCCAAAAATTAATTTTGCACCGACAAAAAAGAAGAGATATAATTTTATCTTAAAAACCAGAGGAAACTGAAAGCAGGTTATTTTTACAGACTGAGAACGTATCCCTGCGTTTTATATTTTTAATTAGAATAATTTGTCTATACTATAAAATATTTTGTGTTTATTTACAAACGCCTATGATTTTACATAGACCCATTGCCATGGACATCTAAGTTTTGGATGCAATAGATATTTTTTTTAAATAAATATTTTAGATATGAATAACTGTATTTGCTCAGTCCAAATATTCAACAAGATAATGATGGGACGTTCGAACAAGCCCAGAGGGATGGCATCTATTCAGTAATGTTTTTTTTTTTATCAAAGAATTAAATTAATACATTAGGCCTGTGGATCTGCTGACTTCTTGGTTTACAATAAAATAAAAATTAAAAGACACAAAACTTAATTGTCTGATTTTAGGGAAAAATAAAATACAGATAAAAGACAGATATGTAGAGTATTAAGTGATATGTATTGATTAAGATAAACGTAAATAAACTATTCTTGTTTTGAAAAATAAATTCACTGAAAGGGAGAAGAAATATCATTTGCCGTAAATTTATCAAAATTTGTCAACGATGACGTATACAGTACATTGAGCTTAATATAACAAAACAAGCCTTCTGAGTTTCGGTAAACTCGATTTTTTTTTCACCTCTATAATTCATCGTTGTACAGGATGTCCATAAAGTCCCAGTACCTTTACAATCATTTATTGCTCAGAATGGTACTGGGACTTTATGTACATCGTGTATTTCCTTTCACCATTTCTCTCTCACATTCATGTTCGCTTTCTTTCGCGACTACCTTATGGCTGGGGACGCAATCACCACTTCAGATTTTTTTATTTATCTATTTTTTTTTTTTTTACTGAAAGCTTAGCAAACACGGAATCTTTTGCTTTTGTATAGCGAGAGAAACTCACGCTAGTGTCCAATCAGACTGACCCCCCGCCCAATCCCCACACCAAAAACTATTCTCTCTCTCTCTCTCTCTCTCTCTCTCTCTCTTCCCCTTGACATGCGATCATCATTTAACCAGATGGCATGATGGAGATTGCTAGCGAATATTGAGTTGTAACAAAACAATTATATATAATACATTTAAAAAGTTCAGATATTTTTGACGAATGTGTCTATGACGTGGACATCTATCATTAAGGCCTGAAATAGTGGCTCCCTGTGAATATGTGTATTAACAATGACCAATTAAAGGATTATTTAGTAATGTTTAGCAGCATGACCTTGGTTCTATACTAGTTTGAAGTATCAGTTTATTCAAATGACGAAACGTCTATCTATCTAAGATGTAAAATCTTCCTACAATAAAATTTTCAATTTAAATTTGCGTCTTTTATAATCATAAATCTCAGCTTAATATAAAAAGATGACTGATTACCATAATCCCATATATTTTACGCATAGTATAACTGAATCACGAAAGTTTGGAACGTGATAAATCCATAAATAAAGGTATAAGCCATGAAGGAAAAATAAGCAACGGAGTTTCTGCAAGATCTTTCGACTGGACGTCCCTTACTCAGCAGTTTATCTGCTGAGTAAAGGACGTCAAGTCGAAAGATCTTGCAAAAACCCCGTTGCTTATTTTTCCTTCGTGGCTTATATCTTTATTTATTTTACGCATTGTATTTGTGAAGCTCTCCTGAACTCCAGAAATACCTATCATTTATCCCACTTGAAGTCTTCAGGCTAATGGGGTGGGCAGTCAACGTATATTCACCTTGGTAAAAAGAGGTCCTTTTAAAAGTGATTTTTAAAAATGTGTTGCTATTATAGTTATTAAAAAGGAATTTGTATAAAACGCGTTTGATCATTAAGTGAACATGGATGAAAGTAAGCATATAAAGTAAAAAGACAGACATCTTTATTTTTAATTTCAATTTGAAATACCAAAATTACTTCGTTAATTATTCGAGAACTTAATTTTTTTTTTTCGCAATAATACTACCTTCGAATCAACACTGCGTTGTTTAGAAATCAAATTTAAATCTATAACAATGGATAAATAGAAGAAGGAAACTTACCAGGAAGTAATCTGCTAACAAAAAAGAAAAACATTTTGCCTCAAACGAAAACTCTCAGAGAAAAATGAAGAGCCGTCGATGACAAAAAGAGAGAGGGAGAGAGAGAGAAAAAAGACCAGACATTAGAGATAATGTGAGGACATTTGTAAATACGTCTTCAGTACAGATGTTGCTCCCGAAAATGGTACCTATAGTGGTGGAACTGGTGTTACTAAACTACCTCCCACCCTCCCCCCTTTCCCCCGCAAAACACCCATTACCATTTTATGCGACAGTGATGTTAATTCAGGGAAAGGAGAAATGTTGAATAACCCTGCTTTATTATTATTATTATTATTATCATTATTAATTATTATTATTATTATTATTATTATTATTATTATTATTATTATTATTATTATTATTATTATTATTATTATGCTGTCGATGGAAACATTGCCATATTTATCAATAAACGTGTGATAAATTATTTTTCACATGAGAAGATTGTGTGAGGTACTTGTATTGAACACAGAATTAAGAAATGATTGACTGAAAAATAAGTCAGAAGACGTCATTCAATCCATCATGAGATACAAGTCCAGAGAGAAAGAGAAAGAGAGAGCCCTCCATCGATCTCCTAGTAAATGGAATAATCACTGTGATGGATGATCTCTCTGGCACGTATTCAGAGTGCTCAGGTATTGTTTTTACCTCTTTATCGGCCATCTGTTGGCCGTGAAATGTTCGATCATAAAAAGATTATTATGAGGATCTCTCTCTCTCTCTCTCTCTCTCTCTCTCTCTCTCTCTCTCTCTCTCTCTGACAAACAAACACTCACTCCCAGAAACAATTTGAGAAACTTGGATTATTTACCCAGAATACATCTTTCCTCTCTGTCTGTCTGTCTGCCTGCCTGTCTGTCTGTTTGTCTCTATCTCTCTCATACACACAGACACACACGCAAAGTGAAACTAGGAACAGATACTCTGAATATATCTCCGATTTAATAAAATTTTATCTTTTCTTTATAAATTTTATATTTTTTCATTAAAAAACAAAGTTGTGACAATAAAAACGAAAATATTTTATGTAACTGAAAAGTGATTCTAACCATAATTTTACCGTTCCCACAAATAATTTTAAAAATCAAGTTAAAAACAATTGTTTACAATATAGGAATATTCCTTTTCTGTATTTGCACATTCATTTGTTTGTATCTCTCACGAAATGCAAAATAAACTAGTGGTTGATAAATAATCTACTCCCACACCTACTGGTGTGCAACTAATCCGGGTAGAATAAATAAAATACAAAAATTGGTTTAGTAAATAATTTACTCTCCCCCACCTACTGGTAGGAAAATACTTCTTTCAATAAAGTGCAAATAAAATAGAAGTAAAAATTGATGGTTTGTGAAGAATTCTTTACTCACTTACCATACTGGTATGCAAATAATGCAGCTGAAACATGCAAATTAAAATGCAAATAGCAATTGTTGTTAGTAAATACTTTAACTCTTGCCCCTGCAACAACATATAGTTCAATACCTGATGCCCTTATACAGAAGATGTTCTTCAACGTACTGTACGTGAATATACAGTTATTTTTACTACCAATAGGAAAATATATGCATCGAAATATTTTCTAACTGGTTTTCGGTTTTTTCCCACCGGTTGTTTGTGACCATACTCGGTTGGCGAGAATTAGGAAGTTCTGTAAACTATGAATAAATTGAAGCACTCCTGATGGGTTCTTGGAACTGAAGCTGAAACCATATTCGCTTGAGATGGGCAGAGATTCAGATCCATTCGTTAGTGTGTACGTGGTTCATTTGCAAAATAAAAAGATGAATTTGTTTTTTAATTTTTTTTAATACTCTTTTTACCATTTTCTTTCTCTGTGATATACCTACAGAATGACATCATCAGAGATTGTAATACCTATCGTCAGTGTGATGTAATCACTGAAATATATATATATTATATATATATATATATATATATATATATATATATATATAATATATATATATATATAATATAATAATAATATATATTATATGTAACTCTCAAGAAAAAAGAAATGAAAATAATTCTTCGCTATCGGGAATGTGGACGTAAAGTAGTTGTAAAAAAAAAAAATAAAAAAATAAAAAGTGATCTTTTCTGCTGGATCAGAGTACGTTAAGATGGTAATAACTTGTGGAAAGAATGGAAGACGATAAGATAGCGAAAAGAGAGACAGCAGTAATATGAGTTTAGGGAAGGCGTACTTTAAGAACTAGAAAGGACTGGATGAATGGCGTGAAGGAGATGTAACGTAATCAGAGGTGAAAGTATATGTGAGGATGTTTGACGACCGGCTCATTAGATTTCTGCATACGTTCATGAAGTGACTGATATTGTGGATAATTTTATTGTACATGGATATATATATATATATATATATATATCAATATATATATATATATATATATATATATATATAAATATATATATATATATATATATATATACAAATAAAGGCTATTTTGCCACGAAGGAAAATAATGAAAAAGCGAGATAGCCAAGTATTGCATGAATTGCCTATGTTCGTTAGTCACATAATTTCCTTAATTAAGTTATGTATTTGTGATTGCAGATTTATTTTTAATGGAGAATATTACCAACAAATATTTGGTATGGCCATGGGTAACCCTTTATCACCTCTCCTTTCAAACTTATATATGTAATTTTTTGAGAGACAACACCTCCCGAATATCACACTTATCCCCTTAAAATGGTACCGATATGTCGATGATATCTTAGTAGTCTTACCTGGTGGTATCGATTTAAATGATTTACTGTCTAAATTGAATAATTTAGTGCTATCAATAAAATTCACTGTTGAAATTAGAAATAACAATGTCATCCCTTTCCTAGATGTATTAATACATAGAGAATCTTTCCAATGCAAATTCAGTATTTATAGAAAACCCACAAATAATTTAACATATGTACATTTTTATTCCGGCCACCATCTTAATATTAAAATTTCCATTTTTTCTTCTATGTTCCTACGCGCTTTGCTTATCACGAGTCCACAATATCTGGACCAAGAATTAGAATACATAAAAAAGATAGGAAACGATCTCTGCTACCCACCTCATTTAATTGATTTATGTTATCAAAAAGCTCAAAAAAAAGCAAGTTTTATAACGTTGCTATTAATGAAAAAGAAATGCCTAAAAATGTACTTAGGCTTACCGTATTTTCGTGGATTTGAAACCATAAAACAATCAATATTTAGTGTTCTTCTATAACAATACCATTAAAGATATGCTAATTAAGAATAGTCCCGTAACAAATAACAACATCATTTACAAAATTCCTTGTAAGGATTGCCCTTCGTTTCACGTTGGTCAAGTCAGTCAAGTGAAAAATTTATGTGTATGTATAAAGCAACATACGTATTCAGTTAGAACAGCCCAGACTTCAAATGCACTGTTTACCATCTAAGTGGAAAATCTCATTGTATTAATTGGTGTGATACCCTCGGTAATTGCTAGATCTAATGATTATGTTTCAAGAAACTACTGGAATCGGCAATTATACAAATTACTAATAAAAACAACCTAAATCTTAGTCTGGGCGAATGTACCATTTGGACTCATATATTGTAAGATGTTTTATGAAAAGACCTCAAAATAAATGAACAACTAATAAATTAGTCCCACATGTATATAGTTATCTCTCTCTCTCTCTCTCTCTCTCTCTCTCTCTCTCTCTCTCTCATCTCTCTCTCTCTATCCTCTGGTTTCGATATTCTCTCTCCCTCTTTCTCTTGCTCGATATATATATATTTATATTTTCTTTCGTCTTTTCACTAATAAAATTTTTGTTGGGAAAATTTGAGTAAAATTCATGATATTAAATTGTATATGCTCAAGTGTTTTTTTCAAAATGTACTGTTTTTCTGGAAGAATCACTTGTTTACTGCATGTGGATATCCTTCAAGGTGTGGCTAGCCTCTGGCGACTCCTTTCTGTAGAGTGAAAATCGCCCTTATGGCTAATCTGGTAGTGTCAGTTTGATATTAATGCCTTCTTTTGACTATGGTGTTTCTTTGTAAAATCAGTTTGCCTCAGTAAAGGGTCCAAATAGGACCGAAAGCACTCGGCTATCTCGTTTCTTCATTTTTCCTTCGTGGCAAAAAAACCTTTATATATATATATATATATATATATATATATATATATATATATATATATATATATATATATATATATATATATATATATATATATAAGAGATAGAAAGAGAGAGAGAGAGGGAGAGGGAGGGAGAGGGAAGAGGGCAGAGACAGAGACAGAGACAGAGACAGACAGACAGAGACAGACAGAGAGATATTAGAGTTGTCTGAGAGGATCACGATTTCAGATTTACTCGGAAGCCCAAGAACTCGCAACAGTGGGATCTACACTACAAATTTCCAACCCTCCCCCCACCCCCAACAAAAATATCCCAAGAAGGGAAGCAGAGGTTAATTCCTGGATCGCGGAAAAATTGAGAACTATGAAACCAGGGATTCCTCCTCTCCCTCCTATTCTTGAGCCAACCCAGGGACTCCTTTCCATTCCTCCTCCTTCCTTCCGCCCTCTTTTGTGAGAGATTCCCGACAGATTCCAGAAGGGTAAGTGATTATAAGATCTTCTTTGCCCGAGTTTTTAACCCAAGGAAAAGGGGCCTCGCGCTTAAGTAATCATGAACTATTTAGCCTCCTATGAAGTTCCCCGTTGCTATTAATTCTAGCCGAGGGTTGAAAGGGAAGCCACAGTAGGGTAGACATTTGGTTGTCGTTAGATATGTAGTAATATACGTAGATGTGCAGAGAGACAGAGAGAG
>NC_087200.1:212619978-212662478 GCF_015104395.2 Macrobrachium nipponense
GCCACCGAGCACCCAGTCCTTTCAGACTTTTCATTACCACATTGCAGAAACCCATTTCCAAGTGAGTGCCGCTTTCCACAGTAGGCATTCCCATTCCATTCAGTACCCTTCCTGGTGGCCATTATGTTCCATTTCATCAAGAGCCTCTACTGGCAGTCTAAGGGAAATGTCTTCCCCTGCTTCCTGCGACTTCTTTGCCGCAGAGCTAGAGAAGCTCGGAGCCCTCATAACTCTGGGCAAGGAGGCCGGTTACACTGGACCAGCACTTGACCAGTGGATAAAGGCGCAGCGGCTGCCGCGCGTCTGCAAGAAAGGAAGAAAGAGAAACCAGAGAAGAGCCAAAGAAGCAGAAAGGAACGGCCCGTGAAGAAGAGAGAAAGCATGAGCTAGCTCTCAAGGAACTCGAAATCAAGCGGGAGAAGGCCCGTAAGGAGAGTATCTTAGCTCCAGCCACTCTGCCAGCTTCCAGCCCTGCACCCACTGTCTCTCTTAGTCCCGCCATCTCTGGTCAGCCTGACATCTTTTCTATTTGTGAGCCTGGTCCTGATCCAGTGTTCGAGATAGAATTTCTTGCCGCATCCTGCCAGCCTCTTACCATTTTACCGCCCATCTCCTCCATTTTGGAAGAGGTAAGCCCACCAGTTAACCCCGGACTTGTTTCCGAGGGTGATTCAACGGAGGTTTCCTTAACCTCCCCACGTCAAATCACTGCCAGAGAGGACTCTTCACCTGTGCCAGAGCACACTACCAGCCTTGGTGACTCCACAGATTTGCAACCTGTGGGACCATCTTGGCCTTACCGTCCAGTGCCACGGAAGAGGTTCTGGAACACGTTCTGCCGAGACTGTGGCCGCAAGGGTCACATGTCTGCAAGTTACGGAGGGTGCGCGAACCCCAATATTCCTGCCATCGCAATGGCCGTCACCAATCCTTCTTCACTAGGACCCCCAGCTAAGGGCCCTATAACAGTCGCACCCCTCCAAAGCCATTATCCGCCAAGCCACGTCAGAGCCTACGACGACTCTGGTGCTCAAATCTCCCTGATACGGGAAGACCAAATCCCCCGAGGGGCTAACGTCGATAGACGTCACTTAATCACCATTGAAGGTATCAACCATATCAAGCTGATCCTTCCGACCGTCCAATTGAGGGTCACCAGACCTAGTTTCTCCAAAGTATGTACTCTTGCAGTTGAAGGCTACATTCCAGGAGGTTACGACCTCCTCCTAGGGCAGGACATGAAGTCTCCCTCGCATTCCAAAAAGCCTAGGGGTCCTAACCCCACGTCAAATCACTCCAAAGCAAGGAGTCATCGAAATTCTACTTCCTCCAGGAAGTACATCCACCAAGAGTCTCCCCCGTTACCAAGGAGGGAGATTGATCATTCACAGTTCCGTTGCAAAACCTGCAATGTAATAGGGCACTCTACTAATTGGCCTAGGTGCCCTAGCCGACTACCAGCAGCGGACAATGTCCATTTTCCACAAGGTTTAGCCTTCAACAAGAGACAGGAGCCTCTGTCTCCCATTTCCAAGGGTCAACGCTGAGAGGTATTGCACCTCCGGTACCCGCCACAGGTCCAGTCGACCTCAACTCTCTGCCAGTGCCACTTGGCGGCACTGAGCAGAGCCAAGCTCCATCCAGCCGGGACGTAGAGCCACCACAGAACTTGACTTCTGCGCCTGGCCCCGAGCTAGTGCCGGCGCCTAACCTAACCAAGGATCCTCCTACAGGAGATCCTCCAACAGGCATGGAGCTTACCGCAGCCCATGGCCAATCCAAAGTCCATGAGTCTTCTTCACCCTCACCACTGTCGCCCGAGGATGAACCTTCGGCAGACCTAACCTTCATACCTCCTTTGGAAAACCAGGAACTGCCCGGCCAGGAGTCAGCCTGCAGTTTTCCCCTTACGACGGCTGTCGCAGCAGCCGGAGTGAGGGCCTCCCCTGGAGTAGGTTCCACCTCTACGACGGTTGCTGCAGATACCGAAGTAGGGTGTTCTCCTGAAATCCCTCAGGCTACCACTGCCTCTCTCTCCTGCCGTGTTTCTGGCCTTTACCCCAGAGTCGGTGCCTCCGCCTACTCCTAGGACTGGTATAGCCAGGTCCTGGAGGAATAAGAAGAAGAAGGGACGTAGCAAATCATTAACACACAACCAAAGAGCCCAACAATGCTCTCCTTGACACCGTGCCCGAGGTACAGTGTCGCCTTTCAACGCAGAGTGGATCCTTGCCACCTTACCCAGAGAAGGTAGCCAGGCCTGATCCTCTTTTTGCCAGTGGAACTAACCCCTCTAACCCCTAGGCCATCCGTAATCCTAACCACCTCAACCCAAACCCAAAGAATTACCTCATTGCCATTTCCATCCGGTCCAAATTAACCACTCATCATCCCCACGCATCATTACCTCGATCATCAGTATTTTTTAAACAATTCCGTCGGATGAACTACATGCTGTGCGTACCACACTCTGGAATGATTGTCTTCATTTAACTATAATGAGTAGGTTAGGCTAATGATTTAGTACCAGGGCATTAGGTTAGTAGCAAGTAGAATTTTCAAGTAACCTTATCTAGGGGTAGAGTAGACTGTCGTCACAGACAACCCGTAGTTATTACTTAGGCTAGACTACATTACTACATTAAGTTAGTACACTTAGCATCTCCACCTATAGTTTAGGTAGGCCACTGTAGTTAGCTGTATCGCTGCTCAAAAAACTCAAGTTAGAGTAGGAGGAAAACTAGGGGATGGGTAGTCGAGCACCGATCAACTTCCATAAAGCCGAGGTTGATTGTTTTAGGATCTTGCAGAGGCGAAATTGACTCTGGATCTTTTCTCTCTGCTGGTCCGTTTCTTTCCGATGTGCTGGAAGATTTAAACTTACGTGTATATGCGCGAAAAAAATGAATTAATACGATGCAAGATTTACGTCACCACTGAAGAAATAATTTATTCTGCAGATAAGTCACTTAAATTAAGGGAAAACGTGTCAAGTATAAGGTTACAATTCGTTATTTACATTATCTAATGCATTATCATTCACATTATCATTCACATCATTATTAAAAGCCTGAATGTCCTAAAATAAAAAATACCTGCGGTAAAAATATTTCACTAAATATCCATCCCAAGTTCCCGAAGCATATCAACTATAGGCAGATCATAAAGGAAAAATATTAAATGGTGTTCACTGGCAGGGAACTGGCCATGAATGTTTGATTACTTTACATCCGGATTAGCACTGGCTATCAATATGCCAGAGAGAGAGAGAGAGAGAGAGAGAGAGAGAGAGAGAGAGAGATTCATCCGGGAGAGTAAAATAGAACGTTAAATTATTTTTTATGTTTTTCATTTGGTCTATAGTTGAGGCATGCATGCACCCACAAATATATAAATGCAGCGAGGGAGAGAGGTGGGGGGATTTTTTCATAACGAAAGTTTGTTAATTATTTATAATTTCATTTCTGTTAAGAGTATTTATGTATTTCTCCGATGAATGCATTAATTCAGAGGAGAGAGAGAGAGAGAGAGAGAGAGAGAGAGAGAGAGAGAGAGAGAGAGAGATTATTCATCCAAGAGAGTAAACGAAAAAGTTTGATTATTATCATACTCCTGAATTAGTTTCAGTTTAGATGGAGGTAATCACAGTTACACCCACAAACATACAAATACAGAGAGAGAGAGAGAGAGAGAGAGAGAGAGAGAGGAAGAAAAAGAAGTAAAAGAAGGAATTCATAATTTTACATATAAATGATTGTACTATTACTATATTTACATAAATTAATAATGAACGTAGTTCTACAGAGCACTACTTAACTACCAATCAATATCTTTATTTTTTCTTTTCTTATTTCGTTGAACTCTACGAGCGCTTTCATATGAAGAGTAACACATTAAATGACACGCATATACATTAAAGTAAATTATCCTATAATTTCATCGTACATTGCTGCATAAACACATTATTTACATGAAGGAAAATGAGACGATAAACGGGGGAATGAGCGAAAACCCGAACGAATTATTAAGGAAACAAGTCAGGCGGTTTCTTGTATGAGTTGTCAACCGTCCAAGGTGACCCGAGAAGAAGCCGGTAGATTATGCTTCTCCCGGGTCACGGCAGGTGGCAGCAGTTTGCAGGCCCCATATCATTCCATTTTAACAGCACGTGGATAAGCTTTTATATGTATGCCCGTATGTTTTGCATCGATGGAACTAAACGTTTATGAATGGATTTTATCGAAAGGCTAATTAGCCGTCAGGTTATAAAGTTTTTTTTTTCTTTAAATGCTGCCTTATACATCCACAGCTTTTTATATGGTCGATGCAAAGATTAAACCCTTATCATATTTGAAATACTTTCGGGGGTCATGATATTAATTATAATTTGAATTGATCTTATGAAATTTATTCTGTCAAGCCAAGAACAATCAAATATAACAACACTATGTTAGCAAGCAATATTTTGACTGAACAATATCAAATTCGTAAGCTGATTGCAGAGATTTGAAAGTTTATGGGACAATGTTCATTGTTTCGTTCGGCTACTACTAATTACCTATAGGCTTCTAGGCAGTATTGTACTTACACATAGCAATGCTATTTCAAATTGTCCTTCTAAGTGTACTTTTTTATTTCTAAGTATTTTACATAAAAGTAATACATTGTCAGTTCAGTATATATTTTAGTTCTTTGAGTGTCTGCCAGTCTAAACGAGGGTAAATACTTTAATTATAACAATCACATCTTGGAGAGAAAGGGATACGCTTTCGCTGATATTAAATCTAATCTCTTTTTAGCGTTTCTCGAATCTCTCTCTCTCTCTTTATCAATTACCTCGCTAGTTTATCTAATAGAAATACTTATAAATTATATGAAAACCATAATCCATTGATGAATCACATTTGTTCTCCCAAGTTATTGCAGCGTCCTCTTCTCTCTCTCTCTCTCTCTCTCTCTCTCTCTCTCTCTCTCTCTCTCTCATCTCACTTTATTATTATTATTATTATTATTTTTTTTTTTTTTTTTTTTTAATGCTTTATCACAGTCCTCCAATTCGACTGGGTGGTATTTATGGTGTGGGGTTCCGGGGTTGCATCCTGCCTCCTTAGGAGTCCATCACTTTTCTTACTATGTGCGCCATTTCTAGGATCACACTCTTCTGCATGAGCCCTGGAGCTACTTCAGCCTCTAGTTTTTCTAGATTCCTTTTCAGAGATCTTGGGATCGTGCCTAGTGCTCCTATGATTATGGGTACGATTTCCACTGGCATATCCCATATCCTTCTTATTTCTATTTTCAGATCATGATACTTATCCATTTTTTCCCTTTCTTTCTCTTCAACTCTGGTGTTCCATGGTATTGCGACATCAATGAGTGATACTTTCTTCTAGACTTTGTCAATCAACGTCACGTCTGGTCTATTTTCACGTATCACCCTATCCGTTTCTGATACCATTGTCCCAGAGGACTTTGCCGACGTTTTTTTCTACACACCCTCAGGTTGGTGCTCGTACCACTTATTAGTGCAAGGTAGCTGATGTTTCTTGCACAGACTCCAGTGGAGGGCTTTTGCCACTGAATCATGCCTCTTTTTGTACTGGTTCTGTGCAAGTGCCGGGCATTCGCTTGCTATGTGGTTTATGGTTTCATTTTTCGTATTGCTTACTAATACATATAGGAGAGATGTTATTTCCGTCTATCGTTCTTTGAACATATCTGGTTCTTAGAGCCTGATCTTGTGCCGCTGTTATCATTCCTTCAGTTTCCTTCTTTAGCTCTCCCCTCTGTAGCCATTGCCACGTGCCATCGCTGGCAAGTTCTTTAGTCTGTCTCATGTATTGTCTGTGCATTGGTTTGTTATGCCAGTCCTCTGTTCTGTCTGTTTTTCTCCTGTCTCTGTATATTTCTGGGTCTTCGTCTACTTTTATTAGTCCTTCTTCACATGCACTCTTTAGCCACTCATCTTCACTGGTTTTCAGATATTGCCCCAGTGCTCTGTTCTGGATGCTGACGCAGTCCTCTATGCTTAGTAGTCCTCTCCCTCATTCCTTTCGTGTTATGTATAGTCTGACTGTATTTTGCTCTTGGGTGTAGTGCTTTGTGTATTGTCATATGTTTCCTGGTTTTCTGATCTATGCTGCGGTGTTCTGCCTTCGTCCATTCCACTATTCCTGCGCTGTATCTGCTTACTGGCACTGCCCATGTGTTTAGGCTTTATCATATTTCGGCATTGAGTTTTGACTTGAGTATCGACTTGAGTCTCTGCATATATTCTTTCCTGATCGTGACCTTCATTCATCTTGGTGTTTTATATCCCCTCCTTCCATTATTCCCAGGTATTTGTATCCAGTCTCACTCGTGTTTGATGTTGCTCCCAATCTGGTAGCGTTTATCCCTTCAGTTTTTGTTACTTTGCCCTTTTGTATGTTGACTAAGGCGCATTTTTCTGTTCCAAACTCCATCCTGATGTCCCCAGATACAATCCTTACAGTCTGGATTAGGGTATCTATTTCCTTGATGCTCTTACCATACAGCTTGATGTCGTCCATGAACATCAGATGGTTGATTCTGTTGCCTCTTTTCTTGAGTTGGTACCCAGCATCCATCTTCTGTAGTACTTTTGTCATGGGAATCATGGCTACTACGAAGAGTAGTGGGGACAGTGAGTCTCCCTGGAAGATCCCTATCCTGATATTAACCTCTGACGAAGTTTATTTTCTCCCACTCGTCAAAACAAAACAAAAACGCTTTGCAAGTAAGCAAGAACATTACACAAATATCATCTAATAACAAGAAGAATAAAATATGAGAATATAAATAAACAGACAGAAAATAATGTATTGGTAACACTTATCAAATCGCTTGCTAAACAAAAGCAAATGATTATTGAAGATTTGTCAAAAATTTTTACATGTACAGTGAGTCAACAGCCTTAAAATATAGATGTTCTTTGACAAAGTAAGAAATATTTGTCTATTATTTATCAATTCTATTCACCTATATGTTGAGTCTTCAGTTGCATTAGTGGGAATATCCTTCCTTATTCAAGACAAAAACAGACAGACAGGAAGAGACACAGGAATACAGAGAGAGAGAGAGAGAGAGAGAGAGAGAGAGAGAGAGAGAGAGAGAGAGAGAGAGAGAGAGAGAGAGAGAGAAAATTATCAGTGAATAGCTTTCGAATATTCATCATCGATTATGAATAAAACAATGATAGCTTAAGTATAGAAGTGGGGTACTTGAATAAAAAAAAGGAGAATTCTTGGTGGAGAAAGACCAACTATTTCTGTTAAAATATTTAATCAAGTGCTCATTGGAATAGAGTAAGTTTTTTTTAAACATATCAACCGTACAAATCATGCACGTATGTTCAGTAAACGGATTAAAAACGGAAATAATTAACAAAATGAAGATGAAGACATTTTATACGAATAAGAAATTCAGAATGGAACAAATTCATGCAGAGACAACCTGAGTCTTCATAAAAAATTTTGATGGGGAATTCTTCACCTAAAGAAGGAATTGAAACTTCATTTAACTCGCTCGAACGTTTTCGAGAATTTATCATTAATCAAATCATTTTAAGGGAATCTGCAATCAAGAAATACATTAGAATTGCATTATACTTAAAGATGATCTGGCAGAGAGGATGGTTCATTAATAAAATAATAAGGAATTATAATGTAAAGCACTGAAAAGAATTCCAAGGTCCATATCTGGGGTTTTGTTTTCCAAACCAACCTGGGGCAAATATGAAACGCAAATAATCATCTTCCTTTCGTTCTCAGTTACCTATTGGTCTACTAAAATCACAGATGCTTATGTTTACTTAGAAAACTGTTTGGAAAATTGTGAAAGAAAAAGAATCCGCTCAGAAAAATTCCTGGACGACAGAAAAGCCTCTGCTTGTGGACGAAGGCGACCTGGAATGTTATTCACAAAAGACAAAGTTATTGGCTTCTTTGGTGACCTCCTCTGCCAAAGCCTTCGAATCCTTTGAGAACTATTGACACAGACAAAGGCCAGAGAGAGAGAGAGAGAGAGAGAAGGGGGTGGCGCGGGTTGGTGGGAGGGGCGGCGGGGTTAAGGAGGAACACTTGATTTAGCAAACTTGATCATTATTTTATGATGTACAGAACTTTTTGCCTTTCTTAATTTAATGTTTATTTTCCGAGACCTTGAAAAAGCATTATTACTTCTCCCGCCCAAAATTAATATGCAAAGAGAGAGAGAGAGAGAGAGAGAGAGAGAGAGAGAGAGAGAGAGAGAGAGAGAGAGAGAGAGAGAGATTATCTCTCTTTCAGTCTCTTGCTCCTTCCAACATTCAGAAGGGAGCAAATCTGTAATTAAGGATAAGGTGGATGTGTTAATGACACTTTCCCCTGAGCTTAAGAACTTAATCCCGTCTAAAGTACAATGAATGTTTTCAAGCACTGAAAGGGAGGAACCAGGTTGTAACAGGATCTTGTTAATGTCGTTTTCGTATTTTTAGTGGACGATCAAAATTCTGGTTTTATTTTTGGAAAAAATAAAGATAAAAAAATTCTTAATTGTTAGATTATTTTATTCGTAAAGATTTTGATTCTTCTATTTTCATGACAACTGAATTTATTACACTTTTTTCCTATTTCCTTACGACTTGTGGCATTAGTGGACAGGAAGTTGACATATGGCTAGGTAAATACTTTTTGCAATTATCAATCTTTAATTTAATGTCATATAAAATATTCTTGAATAAGCTGTACATACTGCAAGACACTCAGACTAATCCCCTGTGTAATTTCATATAAGCCTTCTGAATTTACTGTCTACTTATTTAACAGTTTTACATGTGTTTTAAGAAGATTTTTCAAATACTACATATTTCTGACCAATCTAATAGTTTATCTTGAGCATTCCGTCTAAAAACCTCATTTTAAAACCTAACCTTTTTTCAGAATAATGTCAATGGAGTGTTTGCGTTTGTAGTTACCAGCAAGTCCCAAATCTGACACCTTTATGTGGCGCTTTACTTCTTATCTGTGAAAATATATGAAAAAGTAGTATAAGAGCTTTATCCTAGACAATCTTAAGTTTTACGAGCACTTACTCAAATTAACAAAGGTCTGCAAATCATAGAGGTGTGTCGTGCTGCAGGTTAATTCCCACGTGTGTGTGTGTGTGTGTGTGTGTGTGTGTGTGTGTGTGTATGATGGGTTGAAATAAAATCGACTACTAAATACCGGCTATTCACCAATTCTTAGATCTTGGTCGTTCGAATAAAAGATTTTGTTGGCTTTATGACTGATTAATAGAGAGTAAATGGAATCGGTATTGTATCATTTCCAGCTGAATATAAATTGAAAGTTGACTTGACGCTTCTCAAACAATTAATCTTAATCATTCTTATCAGTATCATAAAGAAACATCATACCATAAAATAAACATCATACATGAAATAGCAAAGAAAATAAGAAGAGACGGAGTTTTAAAGTGTTTGATCACAAAATTTTGTGTTGCACCCACGCATTTCCCATGCCTCAGAGAGAGAGAGAGAGAGAGAGAGAGAGAGAAGAGAGAGAGAGAGAGTAAAACCAATTGACCTGCAAAAGGCAATAGCAAAGACCAAAAATACCACAAGCATACTTGCGTGAGAATAGGTAAGCATCTCTTGAGGTAGAGGAGACCATCATCTCTTCCACGCCTCCTGATAAGTGAAGCTGAAGTACTGGAGGTCTATATATATAGGTCGTGCGAAACGAGCACTGAGCTTCCGCGGGTCCTTGAAAAAATGTTGGAACGTGTAGCTCATTTGCACTCGAGTCCTGAGACCTAAAAACTCCAAGGGGTCACGATCCCGTGGCCACAGGCATATTATGTCATCAACGTATCTGTACCATGTCAAAGTAAACGTAATATTTGGTAGGTATCTGATTTTGTAAAACTCCATATAGATATTTGAGAGAGTTGCAGATAAACAGTTTCTCATTGCCAAACCAATTATCTGTCTATAAAAACAACCATTAAACGTAAACGTATTGTCAACTATGCACAACTTTATCAACTTAATAAAAACATGGTGGGAAACAGGAATATTTATATAGTTCATATTTTCTTGTAGAAATTGTAGCAGATCATCAATGGGCACTTTCGTAAACAATGAATTGACATCAAAACTAATTAACCTGCAATTTGCATCTGTGACTTTCAACTTCGTGATAAGGTCTTCTGTATTCTTAATGTGTGCCTCTGATATATTTCCTATCAGCGGATTTAACAGAGATCCTAACCATTTTGACAAATGATAAGAAGCTGAGCCTATCGAACTGATAATGGGTCTGATTGGTTTGCCTTCTTTATGAATCTTTACTGTGCCATACATATAAGGAAGAGTGGCATTAACGGCAGAGAATTTCTTGGCTAGTTCATGGTGCGACTTTAACAAAGATTTCACAGTACTATTATAATGCTTATTAACTTTATCGGTGGGGTCTCTTATTAGTCTTTCATAAGTGTCTTCATCGGATAAAAGTTTATTATTCTTTTTAATATAAGAATTCTTACTCAAAATAACTATACAGTTTGACTTATCAGCCCTAGTTATATGAATATCTTTATTACTTAAGCTCTTAAGTGCCATCTGGAATCTCAAAGGTATAGTATGTCTTAATTTTGAATTGCACACAGCATATACACATCCTTTTGCAATCAAAATATTGGCATTGTTTACTTTTTCATTTTTGTTTTTTTCTAAGTTTATGAAGCCTTTAGCTACTGAAAAAATATCGACAATAGGAGGCGTGTACAAAATTAACTGCTCTGTTTGTAATATGCCTTATATTGGACAATCTGGTAAGGAACTAAGCAAGAGAGTTACACAGCATAAATATAATGTACGGGTTGCGAACGGTTCAAGTGCCATTTTTTGTCACGTGAGGGATTTTGAACACCCTATAGACTGGAATTCAGCTACAGTCGTTTTTAGAAGTTCATCAATGCAGGACAGATTGTTAGTTGAAGGTTGCCTCATTAGTTCTTTTAGTAACATGAATATGAGCGATGGTCTTTTTAAGATAGGCGAATTGTTAAAAAGTTTTATTCTTGATGATTTAAAAGTTAAACAAGTTGTTAGATATTTTACAAATAGATAGTTTTGTACTGTGATTTTAGTAATTACATATTTCCGTTAAGTATATCTTTTGTTTTGAACAATGTGTATTTGCATACTTAAGTAGGTTGTTGACTTGTTTTATTATTTGTGGCCTCATGTTGCTTTCTTGTATAAGTTGTTCTCTTAAAATTGTTCAGTACCCTGAAGATGACTTTGGAATAAAAGTTGAAAGTCTTGGTACCTCCTTCTTTCATTTTCATGTGAAGATCTCTTATATACTTCACCCACGGGACCATTGTGGAATTGCAAGATATATATATATATATATATATATATATATATATATATATATATATATATATATATATATATATATATATATATATATATATATATATAAGTCATATCACATTTCGGTGGTGTAGTAGGTAAAGCTTCACTGATGATCCTGGATTTGAAAGGCTCCGTGGGTTCGCGCCCTGGTCCAGGCAAGTCTAATATCAGAAGAAAAAATTTCCCTTTCGGTTAAGCATATATGAAAATATAATTAATTCCGAGGTAGAGCGAATTAGATATTAAAAGGACATCGTAAGCGCGATATATCGATATATATATATATATAGATTTATATATAGATATATATATATAATATATATATATATATATATATATATATCTATGTATATATATATATATCGATATATCGCGCTTACGATGTCCTTTAATATCTAATTCGCTCTACCTCGGAATTAATATATTTTCATATATGCTTAACCGAAGGGGAATTTTTTAATCGATATTAGACTTGCCTGGACCAGGGCGCGAACCCAGGAGCTTTCAAATCCAGGAACGTCAGTGAAGTTTTACATACTACACCACCGAAATGTGATATATATATATATATATATATATATATATATATATATATATATATATATATATATATATATATATATATATATATATATATGTCCCAGTCTGGACAAAATTTCTCATGTAGAAAAATTTTCTACATGAGAAATTTTGTCCCAGACCGGTGTACAGTACTGCTAGTAAAGATGTAAAGTATATTAAATTGCCTTTCCTTGGTCATAGTAGCTACTTGGTACGAAAAAAGTTACAAGAAATACTTAAGCATAGTTTTCCTCAAGTTAGTTTCAGATTTGTTTTTACTAACCCTTTTGCTGTAGGATCACTTTTTAGGGAGAAGCCTGCTCTTCCTGTGGACCTTAATTAATTCGAGTGACGTTTACTTGTTTACCTGTTCGCAGTGTGGTCTGCGATACGTGGGATCCAGTTCCCGCTGGCTTACACACAGCATTTTGGAACACAGAGGTCTTTCCGTTAGAACTAGGTTTCCTCTTTCTAAACAACTATTTTCTGCCATAAGGGATCACAGTTTAGCACAGGACCATCCTTTCACTCATCTAGATTTTAGAGTACTGTCTTTTTTGCTCAAATAGACTGGACCTTTTAATTTCAGAGTCGCTGTTTATTAAGAAAATGAAACCGGAATTGAACAACAACTCGTCCGGTATTCAAATAGCTATTATATAGTTTCATAGTAGGTACATAAAGTGGGTCGTTAGCTATTTCATTTTTCAGTGTAGTTTGCCTTGTTTACCTTTCTTTTATATTATTTTTATTTTTATTTCTGTTTTTGTATGATTTGCGCTTTGTTTTAGTTTTTCGTAATTTTTTATTTTTAGTTTGTATGTGATGTTCGTTTTATTTTATGTTTTTACTGAAGCTTTTAATCAGACAATTCATTTTAATGTAATTTTTAGTGATTTCTCATCTTTGTCATTTTTTCAGCCTGAAGATGAGGTTTTAAACCTCGAAAGCTCGTAATATTAAAGAATGTTCTTCCTAGTCTTGGCACTATTATACATCATCAAGCTATATATATATATATATATATATATATATATATATATATATTATATATATATATATATTATATATATATATATATATATATATATATAAATTATGAAGTAGCAGATACCCAATATGTAATCTCAAAAGATTGCATAACAGCTTTATATACTTGAAAGACAACACGCTAATTCAGTCATCAAACAGCATTACAAATGAATCCGCAACTCGACAGACTACGTTAATGATTCCTTTTTTAATGACGATCTGAGATGATTCTGCTTCCGCCTCCAATTTGCATATTTGATGGCTTCGTATCCACCTCCTCAGCGGATTTTATAGAATGCTCTAACACCCTGAAGTTATCATCACCTTTTTCATCAGGGCTAGGGGTATGAGTGGAGGGTTTATGGGCTGGATGTGGGGGTAGGGGGAGGGGGTTATGAGAGCCATGTGCTTGAAGGGAAGGACGCCAAGTGAAATGATGTTGATGGAAAAAAGTCAAAAGGAAATGGAAAGGATTCCTCTTATAAAGTAACAAGAATTTTGTATATTACGCACTGGTAATATTTCTTAGCATATCCTTATTTGAGGAATAACGCTTCTATGATACTTGCTCCTATCAATTGCTCGGATCAGTATTAAATTGATAATTATAAAAACTCGAACTGACATAACGATTTCTAGACCAGAGCTCTGCAATTAACTCTTGGTATTCGACTGCGAGGTACAATGTCATGAATAAGATAAATTTAACTGTCTTTATTTAATTATTACGACAAAGTGTTTACCTAATAAAGACACACTAAATTGCTACTCTTTAAACCACAATCAAAAACGACTAAGATAACTTTCACAATTATTTAGTGAAATTCGATTGTAATTCAAGTTCTCTCTCTGCTTTCGAGTTTTGAATTACAAGATAAACATTTACATAAGAAAACCAAGTTTAATTTATTCATTTATTTTCTATGAAGTGACGCGTTTCATTCATGTCCATCAATGAACCCATTTGAAATCTCTATTTCCGTTTTGTTTCTACTGCTTGACCTGTAAGGAAAAATCTTGTGAAATTATCCATAATCTGTAAATCTTGTCATTCACTCAAATACAGTTTATTAATATAAGCGATATAGTTACTCATCAATTCTCTATGAAACAGAGTTGCTCATTAATTTTATATGAAGTGACATAGTTCAGTGACCTATTACTGAACTCTTTTGAAACCTGTTTCATTTATTTATACCTTTTTAACAGGTTATGGAAAATCTTGCTCTAGTTTTGGAGAGACCTTCTCTTTGTTTTTTCCATGAATCCCTGACGCGACACCGTGAAAATAAAACCCAAACCCAAAAGGAAGCAGGGAAATTAATTTCACTGAAGGAATAAATCATTCTGCTTTCGAAAAATCTAGATCTTGTATCACTCGTCCCTTTCAGAAAAGTATTTTGTGTTACATTTCACATTTTATCGTCACAATATTTCCGAGATCAGACGTTTAATTAATCAGGGCGACTCTCATTTTGTGACTTAGATAGTTCGATGTTTTTGCAATAACAACCGAAGCCAGTTTGCTTAACTATGTAATGTTGGTTTTTCTTTGTTTTCTACCCTAACGGAAAAGAAATGATATAGATTTAAATTTCAGCACAGAGAAAAGAGCCTGTGCACGCCTAGATTTTTCTGAAATAATGTAGGAAAATACTTGAAACGACCTGACCTTGGGGGCATGAAGTGACTTTTGAGTTAACTCCTTTCATAAGGAAGTGAAGACAGGATTTTGAGCTGAGATGAAGAATTGGGAAGCTATTAAAAATATCTTGCTTCAAAGAGTGACATTTCGAAGGCATCATCTACACTCACAACTAGGACTGCTTACTTGGACGGCTTTCAGAGAGTAGTTTGGAGTGAAGTTGCTATACCCTGATTTCACCCCACTACAGTTGACTAACAACGAAGAAATTTATTTCTTAGGTCTCTCTCTCTCTCTCTCTCTCTCTCTCTCTCTCTCTCTCTCTCCGTAAAATTTATCAACTATTTCATCAACCATTCCTGTAATGTCATTTCACTTTACCTGAATTTTCAGGGAATCTTTGAACATCTCTTGAAACACTTTCAGTAAAGAGCAACTGGATTCACTGTCTAATAGGTATATAAAAATGATGAAAACATAACTAAAGGATGATAAAATAAACACATTTTCGAAAGCTAAGTTCATTCACACGACCTCGAAATAGATTTGGAAAATTATAACTTCATTATTTGTTCGATCATTGAACGTGTAAAGACGAAATCTTTAATTATACTTTATTTTTTTTCTTTCTTATTTAGATAACGTTTGTAAAAACCTTAGCCATACTATCAATTCTATATTAATCTCATTTGTTCATTTTAATTCGTCTGGGAGAAAGAACTGAGATGAGCACGAGGAAATCAAGGATAAGTCTCCGAAAGTAAAGGTGCCATGTTTACTTTGTCACGATAATAAGTTCTGCAAAAACAAATATAAAAAATAATAGTTTCTTATATACGTGCATATATTAATAATTAAATATATATATATATATATACATATATAATATATATATATATATATATATATATATATATATATATATAATATATATATATATATATAAATATATATATATACATATATATAATATATATATATATATATATATATATATATTATATATACGAATATATATATACATATATATATATATATATATATATATATATATATATATATATATATATATATATATATATATATATATTAATGTAAGTGTTTACATAATAAAAATATGGAATGTTAGTCCATATATATAAAAGACTAAAACTAAAGAGGTCAACCAGATTGCTTGCAGGAATGTGATCAGACTAGAGACGCTAAAGATGACGTATACAATAAAAGTAGGCTAAGATAACATGCCGTCACCTGTAGAAATTCAATTGTTTATAAACCTTAGTGGCCAAGCTCCCTGCTTGAGACAACTACCGCGACCTATAATTCAAACGGCCTACGTGATCTGTAGCGTGTCTCATTTTGATTGTGTGTTGTATGAAACTATGTCATTTGGTATGTATGTTCATATGTTCGAACTACTGTCTGTTCTTTCATAACTTGTAACAGAGATGGTAGACAGGCAGAACAATGTTAGCTATCGTCATTAGAAGACCTGTATCTCTTTACCTAAGCTTTATCATGTAGAGAGAACAGAAGTAGCCATCATCATTGGCAGAAGCGATCAAGCTATCCGTTTATTAGAAGACTTGACAATCATATCTGATTCTTCAGCATGTAAAACTTCAGAAGAATATATATATTTTTATACTTCGTGTGTTTCTTTCTACAAGAAACCTCCTCACCATGAGTTTAACACATCGTCGTCATAAACAAGAAGATAATCCCGACTTCGTAAGTGATCTACAAACCCCAAGACACTCCATTAAAGATGGAAGTGCAATACCAACCAACTTAGCGTAAGATTATCGCAAGTCTAACATTACCTCATAGGGCGCCTTATCATACAAGGCAACAGCCCTAAAAGTGGTGGCAGCCGTACCAGAAGGACTCTACAACTTCTCCGAAGATAAAACAGAATAATAAATCATGAAGTCAACGACGACGAAAGCAACAGATTCTTCAAGCAATTATTATCATCGTTTAGTGAGCGACTTCAGTAAACAACAAGAACTCTTCACGACGACGAAAAGCAAGAGATTCTTCAAGCAACTTAGTATCATCGTTTAGTGAATAACTTCAACAAACAAACCGACGTGTCCTTTTTCCTACGGCAACGCAAGCTTCGTCTCTCATTAGAATCATTCAAGAAAACATAGTTAGTGAGCGTTTCCGGCACTTCAAGGAATCAAACCGAACGCGTCTGCAGCATCGGATCTTTCAAGGGCTCGAATCATCGAAACAACGCGCACGGGGGAAAACTGAAGCCAAACCAGGTCATCCGCTAAAAGAGAAGGAAAGGACCCCCACCCAAAGGCCGTGTGTCGTTAATCGGCAACACCGTGACTTCCCACAAAAGCAAGCTAAGTACAATTTTTTATTCATTTGGAGTAACTTTGAGTATTTCCTTTGCAGGTCGAATTTCGTTATTCCTGTGGCTGAAGTTACGAGACATTCTTAATCTTACTTTTTTACAGAAATTATCTACATCATTGAGATTTCGCTACTGCGAGTTTTTTATCTTTGAGTGTCTGTTTCCAGAAGTTCTACTGAAATATCATAATCATATACTATGTTAATTTTATATATATATATACTAGATATATATAGATATATATATATATATATATATATATATATATATATATATATATATATATATATATATATATATATATATATATATATATATATATATATATATATATATATATATACTATATATATATATATATATATATATATAATATATATATATATATATATATATATATGCACGTATATAAGAAACTATATTTCTTATATTTGTTTTTACAGAACTTATTATCGTGACAAAGTAAACTGGACCTGAACTTTTCGGAGACTTATCCTTGATTTCCTCGTGCTCATCTCAGTATATATATATATATATATATATATATATATATATATATATATCAGTATATATATGATATATATATATATATATATATATATATATATATATATATATATATATATATATATATATACTATATATATATATATATATATATATATATATATATATATACACATATGTGTGTGTGTGTGTGTGTAGTGTGTAGTGTATAGTATATAATTATGGGCTTGTTAGAACCTTGTATAGATTAAGGCTTGTTGCCCTTATGAGGTAATGTTAGACTAGCGACTAATCTTACGCTAAGTCGGTTGGTATTGCACTTCCATCTTCAATGGAGTGTCTGGGGGTTTGTAGATCACTTACGAAGTCGGTATTATCTTGTTGGTTATTACGACGATGTGTTAAACTCATGGTGAGGAGGTTCTTGTAGAAACACGAAATACTAAAAATATATGTATTCTTCTGAAGTTTTACATGCTGAAGATCAGATATGATTGTACAAGTCTTCTAAATAACGATAGCTTGATCGCTTCTGCCAATGATGATGGGCTTAATCCTATTCCTCTACATGATAAAGCTTAGGTAAAGAGGTACAGGTCTTCTAATGACGATAGCTAACTCTGTTCTGCTTGTCTACCATCTCTGTTACAAGTTATGAAGGAACAGACAGTAGTTCGAACATATGGAACAAATACATACAAATGACATAGTTTCATACGAACACACAATCAAATGAGACACGCTACAGATCACGTAGGCCGTTTGAATCATAGGGGTCGGGGTAGTTGTCTCAAGCAGGGAGCTTGGACTAATATTTATAAACAATTGAATGACTACAGGTGACGGCATGTTATCTTAGCCTACTTTATTTTTTGTATACGTCATCTTTAGCGTCTCTAGTAACGATCCACATTCCTGCAAGCAATCTTTTATATATATGGACTAACATTCATATTTTTATTATGTAAAC
This sequence comes from Macrobrachium nipponense, assembly GCF_015104395.2. Taxonomy (NCBI): domain Eukaryota; kingdom Metazoa; phylum Arthropoda; class Malacostraca; order Decapoda; family Palaemonidae; genus Macrobrachium; species Macrobrachium nipponense. Next base: position 212,638,490 of record NC_087200.1, read on the forward strand.
ACTTACATCAGCTCCGGTCAGCTACCAAAACCAACTACTGAATATTACTCAAAACTTGACTTGCATTTGACTTATAGGGAGTGTGATACAGACACTATGTGAATGATATATATATATATATATATATATATATATATATATATATATATATATATATATATTATATATATATATATCATATATATATTATTATATATAAAAATTACTTCATGGTATACATGAATTGATTCAAGTAGTAAAATATAAAACAATGATATTGGTAATAATAGTGATCACGTGATATATAATGATACAGTTTTTTCACTTCATCTCATTAAGATACATATGCTACAGAAAATACTAATGTTACTCTGATAATTTGCATAGAATGAGATTAACATGATAAAAATCATATTTTAACTGATAAAAAAAGTTCATATATGAATTGATAAAATTATTAATGTTTATGCTGATTGATTCGTTGATTTTTATGCTAAATGTTATATATCTGATTCATTAATCCATATACTAACTCATATATAACCTGCAGATACTGGTAAGATAAAAGGTAACAGAGTTGAATATATCGGCTACCTGATTTGTTTATACATATGTATATGGATTCATATAATTATGATTTCATATATGTGCACTTTAAATAGATTCCTATTGCGTACACGCAAAGATATATTTTGATTCCGTTATTTATGATCATTATATATAGATTCCTAGTGCGTACACGCAAAAAATATTATTTCGATTCTGTTATTTATGATCATTTATATATGAACATGATACTTTATATATATAGGATACATGATACTTATATATATGATACAGGACTGAGGTATACTACTTCACTTTTAACTATCGTTCGAAACAACTTTTGGGGTCATTACAACAGTTCCAGACAACCACCTATAGCCCAATAAAACGGCCTATTTCACAGGGTTAAAACAAGGGGCAAAAATTTGCCTGGGCGGGTCCAACGTTCTATTTTTGCGCTCATACTTATTCTCTGCATCCTAAGCTACACGATTACGTTCGCGATGAATAAAAAAAAACATCCCCAGCACGAGTCCTTCGCCAGCAAAGTAGAGTTGAATATCCTTCGGGTCGAAATTGTCGGAAGTATGTCCCTTTCGTAGTCGATTCCCACAGTCGCTGGAGCGTTTCCGCATGAAAACGAGATTAACGCGAGATCGGTGTCGGTCGAAGAAGTCCATGAAATTCCTCACATTGTAGGCGGTTGTTACTTGACTGTAGTCATCCGCAGCGACGAACGATTTTTGAAGTTGCTATGTGAAATTCTCGTACTGCAGGATACTGTAACCAGGTTCCATTAATCAGCCTGCAAGTGAAATTATACTTGTCACAAGGGCAAAGTAAATTCAGACGACATCCAAATAAAGGGGAGGGAAGAGAGCCATTTAGACCAGACTTAACCCACATGAATTCGCTGATATTTTGGAATTCAAAAAGAGTCAGCTGTACAACTTTTTTATTTTTTCATGGCATTAACAATGAGTGAACCTATCCAGGTCTATGATGACTGTAAAAATATCCATAATTATAAACAAAAATAAACAGATATTCAATACGAATCCCAAAGCAAATTCGATATTACTGGTAGTAAGTTACTAGACAAAGAAGTGGAAAATGGAGCTATTTGTAAGATTGCCAGGCAACATAAGAGTCAAAGAGAAGATTAATCATGATTCTGTATTTCTCTATGCTAACTGAAATTAAGTTGGGATAAAATCTGATCCTATGTGCCCTAACAAAAGTTTCATATTCAATTTTCTCGCGCGCATCCTCTGAGGTTAATTTTTAAAAACTTATTAATAGGTAGGAGATGCAACGAAAAAAAAAAAAAACCCAACTATGTAACTATTTCTATATAAAACTTTGGGTTTTTCAAGAAAATGTGACATTTCCCATGAATGTGATTTACCTGATTGTAATGAGCTAATGTTGCAAGTAAAATAATCCATATCCATATCGTGATACTTCTAAATGTCTATGAGGTTCAGAAAAAATTAATTAATTTTGATGTTATAGAAATTCTATTTCCTTATTTTGTTTATTAATTTTAAAATGATTGCAAGTTGCATTGCGCATACCGATAGACACTTGTACCTAACGTCTGCCCTGCCCATGAGAAGTTCGGGCTAAGCATTCCTTTCTCCAGTCAATCTGCTTTGCAAGCAGAGACGACACACAGATGAAGCCTGTGTAAGCAGATTATGAGGTTAAAGGAACAAATGCTGATACGGCAATGATGACGTCGTCACTTGGCAGGAGATTGCTCTCAGCCAGCTAAGAGTTATGTTACTTGCTGTAATAATACGACTTTAGGATAATTTTTTTTTGTTTTTTAATACTCGACCCACATGAGAAGAATGTCTGAAAAAAAACAGTACCAAAATGAACAATATATTAGTTTCATGTTGGAAACTGCATGATTATGTTAAATTAAATATTCCTTATTGAAAAAACTAATGAAAAAGGTTTCCATCAATTCAAATTTATATATATTATTAGCCCTGTATAAGAATTCATATAGCGATTATTCCATAGAGTAAACATTTTTCACTTCTAGACTTCCTGACTTTAAAATCTCTTTTATTTTATTTTATTTATTTATTTATTTATTATTATTATTATTTTTTTTTTTTTTTTTTTTTTTTTCATTGACTACGAATATAAATCACCGGGGACAGACAATATGTCCAGTAGGTTTTGATATGTGTTTGAACTTTTAGCTATTTGTCATTACTAAAGCGTTATTGATTTTATCGTGATTCCTTTTTTATTATAAATTGTTAACCCTTCCGACTTCTTACGGAGTGTATTATATTGACTCCACTTGTATCCATATTTATTTTATTTTTGTATATTTATTTATTTATATATTATATATATATTTGATAAATTAATGTTGGCTTGAATATGTGGAAAAGTGTTCTAGCGGCGTACCGTATAAGGCTACTTGCGGCATCAATTCAATAGATACAAGATATAAATGATAAAGTATTAAAACCACGAGAACCGCTATAATCCAGTTCGGATCCATATCACGAGTTTGTAAACTCGTAAGACATTACACTTCCTATTTAATTATCCGTTATTCTACCAAACCGATTGACTGGGTGATAAAATATATTATTGGTTTTCTTAATGGATAGGAATTCACACAACGTGTTAAGGAGATTATTATTGATTTACACCACCCGAGTCACAGATTATTATGTGTTGAATTCCATATTTACTAATTTAGCACTCATTAATATTCGTAACGCACTCAATTGCGGTGTTTGTTTTTAGTGCTATTAAATTCTATATAAAACGTGTCAAGGAACTATTAACACTAAGAAGTGTGTATTCCCTCTGTCAGACTCGTAATGCTGTTAATAATTCTGCGTATATTCTTTCAAGGATTGATTTGGCACAGGATAGGCTCCTAAACTGACAGGTGTCTTATGTATCCCTTGTTTTCATGACACGTGTTACAATTAGTTATGTGCTTTTTATATCTGTAAGCATTGTAGGCCAGTAAAATAGTGATTTGGCTTTCTGTGACATAGTAGGGAACCCTGGATGACGGAATGCAACCAGTTTATGACGATTGGTATGAAAGAGATTATTTACTACTACCTGGTCGTTAGTCATCTGCTGTGTTCTTCGGGTTTTTCCTCGTCACAGACCTACATAATATTACATTTGATTACATTATTCTGATACACATACTTTAAATATACTTTGCTTTAGGGTTTGTGCTGCTCGAAGTGTTTTATTGTTTTTGCCTAGCCACTGACCCTGTTTTCCGTTTCGAAGTGTTTATTGTTTGGTGTTTATTTGCTGCTGACTCTGTTTCCGTTCGAAGTGTTTATTGTTTGGGTTATGTCTGTTGACTCTTGCTTTGTTCAGTTTGTAACAGTTCTGCGCTCCAACCCAGATATTCAATGCTAGCGATCTCTTGGGTTAAGGAATTTTCTTGTTTAGATACGGTTTTAACAATAGGTACGGATGTTTCTATTTTTTTAGTCTAATTAATGGTTTCTTTGGCGGTATGGTGGCGGGATTGAGGGATAATGCGTCAGCTATGAATATTTGCTTTCCCAGGTAGATATCTTATCTTGGCTCCAAAGACCTGAATGATCATTTGTCACGAGTTCCTTTTTGACGTGTTATTAAAGCCTTTGAAAAAAACTCGGTAAATGACTCATGGTCAGTAAGGATTTTATCAGGATAGCCATAGATTATGAACTTAAAATATACTAGTGAGTTAAAGATACATAGCCCTTCCTTGCCTATTACTGTATATTTACTTTCAGAGGGCTTTAGTTTACATGAATAAAAAGCTATAGGAAAGAATGTTTATCATATTGCTGAAGTAGTATCCCTCTTACCCCTTGTCTGAGGCGTCTGTTGCATAAAAAAAAAATTCCTTATTTAAATCAGGGATTTTTAAGTTAGGTAAGGCTGCATTATTCCGCTTTTAAGATATCGAACGCCTGTTGATGCTTTTTAATGGACCATAATAAATCTACGCCCTTCTTCGTAAGATCTGTTAAAGGAGCTGTCATGATTGAAGAGTTACATATTTACATACGATTGTAATACCCACTACAGCGCCAAAGTGCTGTATCCCCCCTTTTACGTTAATAGGTACCGGAAACGTTATGAATAGCCGACACCTTACCATGGACTACTTTAAGACTTGACTAGACACATAAAACCTAGATAAACACGTTCGTTTTTTTAAAACTCACATTTAGATATTTTACTCTGAGATTATTTGTCTTTGTCTCTGTAGCACTAGCTCTAGTTTTATGTGAATGTACTTCTAAGGTATTAGAAAAGATTATAAGACCAACCAATAGGCATGTAGGGTATCCTTAAAAGTCTCCAAACACTATATTGTAATTGGGGTGCAACGTAAGCCGGAGGCATACGTAAAAATTGGATGAAATGTCCCCTGAGTGTGCTGAAAACGGTGTATGAGGTACAACCACTTAGTAATGGTATCTGGTAAAAAGCTTTTAAGTAAGTCCAAATTGGTGAAAAAAAAAATTATTCTAACTAACAGAGATAAGATGTCGTCGGTACATGGCACTGGAAACTATCGGGAGTCGTTTCCTTGTTTAAGCGTCAGAAATCTACGCATATACGCCAAGTCCGATCTTTTATGGGATGACGTTTGAGGGAAAAATTATATGGGCTTATTTGATTTCCTAATGACTCCTATTACTAACATTTTTCAACTTCGTCATTTATCTCTATTTTGAAATTTCATTGAGAATCTATACGAAGGTACGTAAATTGCTCTGTTTCCTTAGACCGTGTTTTGTGTTAAATTACATCCGTTTTTTCCAGAGATACTCGCTAGTGGAGAAACTCCTGGTATTCAGATAAAAGATAAAAAAAATTTCTGCTGAATCACCTCTGCTTGAATGACTTTACGGATATTACTTTAGATTGGTTAACAGAGAGATTCATCCACGACTGATTGGGCGGGATTAAAAGATAGCAACAATAAAAAAATGCGATATTTATAACTTCCGTATCCACGATATGTATACGTTTGTGGATCACTAGATTAACTTGTTGCTGTGTCAACTGTGTCTAGGGCTTTGTTCGCGGAAATCGTTATATTTCAGAGTGTCGGGAAGGATTAAAATTTCATTTCCCAGCAAAGTCATTTTACACGCACTAAGACATTCGAGGGTGCATGCTTCTCGAGATTTTGCGTGCAAAGTGCGACTGCGGTTGTGGGAGAATTCTGTTGGGTCATTTGAACAATGTTACGATTTATGAGACAAATGTATAGTTCCTTTATATAAGTTATTATTTGATTAACTGTCTCATTTTTGTTCAAACGGATTTTACTATGTTTGAAGGTTTATAGGATTTTCCTTTGATAAACACGCCTTATTTTGCAGGATGTAAGATAATATTTTGTGTATCCCTAGATGGATATCTTACAATTATACTAGATACAGATCAAGGTTTTTTATAACTATAGAGGTATCTGTAAGCGCTCGCTTATCCGGACTTCTCATTAGGGAAGTTCGAACAACAGGACGGTGAGTCCGTAAATACAGGATATTACGTGTACTAAAGGAATAAACAAGTTATTCTGAATTTTTACGGCGCGTACAGTCGGCTTTATCCACCACTACTTATAATAACTTACGTATTAAAAAAAACGAAAACCTGCTCTGATTACTTTATACGGTCGTGTGTTTCATAGGAAAAATCCTTTTTAATTCAAAAAGATATTTGGGATGTATGATCCAACATCGCTTTTCCCCACTCTGCTAGAGTCGCTTATTGTGTGGAATTTGCTTTGCTTTGAAAACTTCGGCAGTTTTGACTGACCTTGACCGCTTGACTAGGTGACACAGTCACCGAGTTGCTTGTTTGATTCTGAACGGGCTACTGTTTTTTATTTCTTTTTGTAATAATTAGGATCCTTCTCTTTATTACCATCGGCAACGTATTGTGTATTTTTAGCATTATGTTGCTGGTTACGTATAAAGCATGAATGACGAACTATTAGGAACTGAGCGGTTACTAATAAGACAAGTTATCACTACTGCATTCAATATTAACTGTTTGTACTTCATTCTTTGCTAAAATTTGAAATAGTGAGGGATCCTGGTCAGCGCATTTAGCCTGATGAAAGTTTTTTACAGACATGTTATTCCTTGCAATCCAGCCATATTTTTAAAGTTAAGTTGAGTCATTGAGGTTCGATATTTTATATAACTCAAAAACTCAAGGCTAAAACTGCGAGCGGGACTTTGCAAAGGAGCATTTATTGTCATGACCCGAAATAGTGTTACCTCTAATTTATATAGATTTGTACGGGTGTTCACCTTGTTTTTGTGTGTTTTTCTAATCACTACGGTGCCTAACGACCCTATCCATGCATCTGTATAAATACAGACGTCCACCGCGTAACGCATATTCACTGTTTAATATGATTGTATGTAAGGGATTAATAATCACCCAAAATGATAAAATTAACATAGTAGATGATTTTGTGGATATTCAGTAGAACTTCTGGAAACAGACACTCAAAGATAAAAAAACTCGCAGTAGCGAAATCTCAATGATGTAGATAATTTCTGTAAAAACGTAAGATAAGAAATGTCTCGTAACTTCAGCCACAGGAATAACGAAATTCGACCTGCAAAGGAAAAAAAAACCTCAAAGTTACTCCAAATGAATAAAAAATTGTACTTAGCTTGCTTTTGTGGGAAGTCACGGTGTCCTATAACGACACACGGCCTTGGTCCTCCTTCTCTATTTAGCGGATGACCTGGTTTGGCTTCAATTTCCCCCGTGCGCGTTGTTTCGATGATTCGAGCCCTTGAAAGATCCGATGCTGCAGACGCGTCGGTTTGTTCTTGGAGTGCCGGAAACGCTCACTATCGATGTTTTCTTGAACTGATTCTAATGAGAGACGAAGCTTGCGTTGTCGTAGGAAAAAGACACGTCGGTTTTGTTTTGTTTCTTGAAGTTATTCACTAAACGATGATACTAAGTTGGTTGAAGAATCTGTTGCTTTCGTCGTCGTTGAAGAGTTCTTATTGTTTTCTGAAGTAGCTCACTAACGATGATACGACGGTTTAGCTTGAAGAATCTGCTGCTTCTGTCGTCGTTGACTTCTTATGATACATGATTTATTATTCTGGTTTTTTCTTCGTAGGACGTTGTAGAGTTCTTCTGGTACGCTGGCCACCAATATTAGGGTTGGGCTGTGCCTTGTATGATAAGGCGCCCTATGAGGTAATTAATCTTAGACTAGCGATAATCTTACGCTAAGTCGGTTGGTATTGCACTTCCATCTTCAATGGAGTGTCTGGGGGTTTGTAGATCACTTACGAAGTCGGTATTATCTTGTTGGTTATTACGACGAATGTGTTTAAACTCATGGTGAGGAGGTTCTTGTAGAAAACACGAAATATAAAAATATATGTATTCTCTGAAGTTTTACATGCTGAAGATCAGATATGATTGTACAAGTCTTCTAATAACGATAGCTTGATCGCTTCTGCCAGGATGATGGTATCCTATTCCTCTACATGTAAAGCTTAGGTAAGAGTCAGTCTTCTAATAACGATGCTTGATCGCTTCGCCAATGATGATGGCTAATCCTATCTACATGATAAACAGGTGAAAGAGGGTACAGGTCTTCAATGACGATAGCTAACTCTGTTCTGCTTGTCTACCATCTCTGTTACAAGTTTATGAAGGAACAGACAGTAGTTCGAACATATGAACATACATACAAATGACATAGTTTCATACGAACACACAATCAAAATGAGACACGCTACAGATCACGTAGGCCGTTTGAATCATAGGTCGGGTAGTTGTCTCAAGCAGGGAGCTTGGACTAATATTTATAAACAATTGAATGACTACAGGTGACGGCATGTTATCTTAGCCTACTTTTATTGTATACGTCATCTTTAGCGTCTCTAGTCTGATCACATTCCTGCAAGCAATCTTTTATATATATGGACTAACATTCCATATTTTTTATTATGTAAACACTTACATATATATATATATATATAATATATATATATATATATATATATATATATATATACATGTGTGTGTGTGTGTGTGTATATTATATATATATATATATATATATATATATATATATATATATATATATATAATATATATATACTATATATATATATATATACATGTGTGTGTGTGTGTGTATATGATATGTATATATATATAGTATATATATATATATATATATATATATATATATAATATATATATATATGTGTGTGTGTGTGTGTGTGTGTGTGTGTGTGTGTGTTATATATGTGTGTGTGTATGTGTGTATTAAAAACAGTTTTGTATTCTTAAGATTTCAGATATTAGAAGTCAATGAAGATTTTTAAATTGAAAAAAAATTACATTTGAATATCCACTAAAAATACTTTATGTCATATTTATGATTAGACATTTATTATTAACTAATAATTCGTGAATTAACTGTAATGTCTTTCATACAAACAGTCTTATAAATAATCTGTAAATATAGATATTAAAATACTTTCCAGTAACTTGTACGTAAAGTAAACTCGAGACAATGTAATGTAAATAAAAGCTGGACATAATTACTACTTATATTTATATATGTCTGAGTTGGTCTCGTCGAAAGGAATTGATCAATTCCATTAAAAAAGTGTGGTTATTGCTACTAAACCTGATTATACTCCCGGTAATAAGGGAGAGAGAGAGAGAGAGAGAGAGAGAGAGAGAGAGAGAGAGAGAGAGAGAGAGAGAGAGAGAGAGAGCAATATAATGAATATTTTATTTCATTTCACACTGAGATATTATTAATGATTCATATTCTTCTTATCATTCAGCAACGGTTTCGATATACGTTATATCAACGTTTTCTTCTTTGAGATTTCGTACCGAGAAATTATTAATGATTCAAATACTTCTTATCCTACAAGAAGGGTTTGGTATACATTATATCGATGTTTCCCCCCCTGTTTTCTTTGCTTTGAGAGAGAGAGAGAGAAGAGAGAGAGAAGTTGAGTGAAGAGAGGAGAGAAAAGAGAGAGAGAATAGAGAAAGAGAGAGAGACGAGAGAGAGAGAGAGAGAGAGAGAGAGAGAGGAGCAAATTTGAAAGCGACGTAACCACACCCCTAAAAGAATATATTTGAAAGAGACGAAAAAATAATAATTTAGATATTTCGGAAAGCAAAATTGATCATTCCCATTCCAGACTGGGACATGGCTTCTGTTCCTTTTCTGTTTCCATGAATATTTGAGGGGGTCACATCAGGAATGATGGAGGAGCGCAGACTGGTAAAGGAGATATAAAACGGTAAACTACTTACGTTCTATATATATATATATATATATATATATATATATATATATATAATATTATATATATATATATTTATACATAGTATATCTATATTATATATATATATATATATATAATATATATATATATATATATATATATATATATATATATGAATAATTATCACATCGAACCGTGATCCATATATCAATTCAAGATATAAAATGTCCTTTAATATCTAAATTCACTTTACCTCCCAAATGATATATTTTCATATATGTACCGAAGGGGAATTTTTATTATCAATTAAAAAATTCCCCTTCGGTACTATATGAAAATATACATTTGGAGGTAAAGTGAATTTAGATATTAAAGGACATTGTAGCTTGAAAATTATATATAATAATATATTTTGTCTATATATATATATATATATATATATATATATATATACATACACCATATATACGTACATATATATATATAATTATATATATATATATATATATATATATATATATGATATATATATAATATATATATATACTATGATATAGTATACTATATAGATATATATATGCATACATACATATAGTACATACATATATATATATATATATAATATATATATCTATATATATATATATATATATATACATACATACATACATATATATATATATATATATATATATATATATATATATACTATATATATATATATATATAGATATATATAAGCTCTTATGCAAATTTACGTGCCTTCACGCAATCGTTATCTACATTCATAAAAAAACAGTAAAACAAAAAGGTTTTTGTTTTACGCCGTTTGTTTTGATTAAAAGCGATTTGCTTAAAACCGACGGCTGGCCAATCCCGAAACGCAGCTGTCAATCAGAACAGTGAAAGGAAAATCAACCTGTTTGGTGATTGGACGTTGCTGTTATCAGTGCTTGGATGAAAAGCCAGATTCATATACGGACCATTGTAAAGGTTGCCGGAATAATTTTATTCGGTAATTCACATGATATATATATATATATATATATATATATATATATATATATATATATATATATATATATATATATATATATAGGTATATATATATATATATATATATATATATATATACTATATATATATATATATATATATATATATATATATATAGGTCTATGTAATATACATATATAGTGTGTATGTGTGCGTATGAATGTCAATATGTGCGTATATATGTATACTTTGTATTACTATCATCGTCACTGCAGTTCATTACAGCGCTGACGAACTTTCAGGCATTCAGCTCTGAAGACTGTGAAAAGACGGGGTTAGAGTGGTTGGACAGCTAGTTAAAGAGCTCCATAAAATAAATGAGTTGAAGTACAGTGCTCTAAGAAGCAAAAGTTAGAGAGGCTGAATAGGAAGACTGAAGAAAGGAAGCGGGAAAGGAGGTAAAGTAAAAGACCAGAAAGTGGTTCCAGCTATGACACCATGGGCCGCTACAAACACCCTTCAAAAATGCCTAAAGTGCACCACGTGAGGTGCACTGACGGCTCTACCCCTCTAAGGGATGATACTCTTGATAATTCAGAAGATGACAGATGCCTTTTGATTAGAGGCAGCCCTAAAAAGAAGTGGAGAGCAGCCACTAAACTGAAGGCCAGAACCCAGACTCGGCTCTTTGAATATATCAACGCCGATAATTGAACGATGCAATTATCTAAGTTAATATAACACAGAATACGAGATCACAAGGCCGTGTCATGCTTGATTATGAGAGGAAGCAATGAATTGTATTACCAGAGACGTAGCGGGACAATTTGCTTAAGTATTACTGTCAGGAGACAGTTTAGGAACCAAATATAATGGAGAAACAAGTTATTGGTCGATTTAAAGTAAATTGAGCATTTACTTATTTTCATCACTTAAGTATAATTACTTTACATTACCATTATGGGAGAACACAAGTTACTTTCAATATTGCCATTAATGGAAGGTTGTTCTAGGACCCTGCAAACCTATCAGTATGTAAGACATAGCAACATATTACAATATCTGTATCAGGATAAGTTTGTTACTGTTTATTAATAGGGAAATGGTAATTTCAGAGAAATCTCTTTATGAACAAAACGTTGTGAAAGTTAATTGGATGCTCTAGAGGTATGATGGGGTGTGGAGATTTCATAGGAGTAACACATGCACATGAACACACAAACAGAGAGAGAGAGAGAGAGAGAGAGACTCTAGGCCACTCAGACGGTTACATTTCACTATTAATAAATCCACGGGTGTGTGTGGATTGTGTGTATTTGTTTCCATGCTTTTTAATAAAGTGTTAGTTGCGCAAAACTATTTTTATTGCAAATTATGAAGAAAGTCTACAGGTATTTACCTTTAACTATTGATAAATTAGTCTTTGTGTGTGTGTGTTTCTGTCTATGTACGTACACTGTTTACCAGCGCCCATATTATTCACTGTATCATACAGCCAGTACTACATGACAAATGCATCACAGAGAAATAAACTGGGCAGGAAAAAGCCATCAAGCTGCAAGATTTATATCCTGGACGTCACCAGATAAAATCGGGGTCAAAAGACCTTTGGAATTGATAGGAATCGGTCCCCTGAGTCTCGTTTGAGTAGAATCCAGACAAAAACCGATAAATCTCTTCACTCGGAATATTTATAGAGTCTTCGATAAGGTAACAAGAGATTCCACTTCCTTTTATGGTCTGGTTCGAGATAACTTTACTGGGAAATGGATAGAGAGAGGAATTGTGTTTGAGAGGAGATACGGTCTAGTAACACACTCGAGTATTAGGTTGCTGCAGTTAATAAGACATCATATAGAATGCATATTTCTATTTTTTTTTTCTCTCTATACAACTGATAAAGTTAAAAATATTATTGCGAAGACTGTACTTTCGTATGCAAAGACTTGCTGTGGCTGGGGACGATTTCAGAAATCTATATATGTATATATGTGATAACCTAAAGGAAATAATACGTTTACAATATTCCAGCAAAGTAATAAAGAACTGAAAATAAAGACTTTTACAGACTCCGTCTCAGAGAAAGTAACACACGAGCCCCTTTCTCTAAAAGAAAATCCCGCTAAGATTGTCGGCGCAAAATAAGGATGAAACTGGGTTGGAAACAAGAAGGAACTGCCATGTTATCACACAGCACAAAGCTCAGCTTTTATTTATCTTTTCATGTAACTCCTTTCAGAGAGAGAGAGAGAGAGAGAGAGAGAGAGAGAGAGAGAGAGACTGTGTCAAGAGCTTAAGAAAATTTTTTTTCATAAATGTAAAGACCTAGCACAAAACACACACACGCACACACACACACACACACACACACACACACATATATATATATATATTATATATATATATATATAATATATATATATATATATATATGTGGTGTGTGTGTGTGTGTGTGTGTGTGTGTGTATGTATAGTGTATAATATTTTCCCCACTGAATGCATTTATTTCTCAGAATTTCTTTCAAGTTCTTTGTTCCTTTCTGAGTCCATTTTTCCCTGAAGACTCTTTAGTGCCATTCTTGATTCTGAATTTGAATCTGAAGGTTCTTTAAAATGATTCTCCTTTTATTTTAATAATTTGCTTACATTTTTTCCATCCATTTATCTATTCATTTGTTAATTTACGTTGCGTTTCAAATGATTGATCTCTCTCTCTCTGAGTTTCTTATTGCCTTCTGTTACGTCTTTCAAATGAACTCCATATTCATTCATAAGAAGCTAGAATTATAAGTCAATGGACCCTTTGGTGGGCGTGTTCCACATGTTCATCGTGTCCATAATAATAATATAATAATATAATAATAATAATAATAATAATAATAATAATAATATAATAATAATAATAATAATAATAATAAAATGCCATTGTTCTCTCCTTACTTATGTGTACGACAATAACATTTGGCAAATGGAGTCATGGACCACAGAATGCTATCTGATTTTACAATATTTTACATCTCATCTTAGTCTCCTCTACAACAACTCTTGCCACGATATTCGGAAGGAGAATGAAATCTATTTGGGACGTGATTCGACGGCTTCTTATTCCTCACCGCATTCCCTGCTTTATGATGGCGCATTCCAGCTTTGTGGGAATGGGTCATGCGTTGGAGGACCATCGATCTCGGCTGCATTATACTAAAGGAGACATTTATCACCCTGGCTTTGGCATGCAACACCTGCAGCTGCTACCAAGGTCGTCAAGATGAATTGTGGGAGGAATCGGATGAAATGTTTCTCTCGGGATTAGGAATCGTTCGAGGGAAATCTTTGTCTTCATATTTAGTGAAATCGAGAGGATGTTCTCAAATTGGAAATGAAATGTATGTTAAGATGTATATGTAGTTATCAAATACCTATTCTTAAAAAACATCATAGATAGTCGTTAATCTTTATTTATATTCTAACCGACACACAAACCTAACAAGTTTTTCTGGTACATGTATGTATGTAAGTGTTTACATAATAAAAATATGGAATGTTAGTCCATATATATAAAAGTCTAAAACTAAAGAGGTCAACCAGATTGCTTGCAGGAATGTGATCAGACTAGAGACGCTAAAGATGACGTATACAATAAGTATGTAGCTAAGATAACATGCCGTCACCTGTAGTCATTCAATTGTTTATAAACATTAGTCTAAGCTCCCTGCTTGAGACAACTACCCCGACCTATTATTCAAACGGCCTACGTGATCTGTAGCGTGTCTCATTCGATTGTGTGTTCGTATGAAACTATGTCATCTGATAGTATGTTCATATGTTCGAACTACTGTCTGTTCCTTCATAACTTGTAACAGAGATGGTAGTCAGGGAGAACAGAGTTAGCTATCGTCATTAGAAGACCTGTACCTCTTTACCTAAGCTTTATCATGTAGAGAATAGGATTAGCCATCATCATTGGCAGAAGCGATCAAGCTATCGTCATAGAAGACTTGTACGATCATACCTGATCTCATCATGTAAAACTTCAGAAGAATATACTATTTTTATACCTTGTGTTTTCTACAAGAACCTCACCGAACCATGAGTTTAACACATCGTCGTAAAGATAATACGACTTCGTAAGTGATCTACAAAACCCCAGACACTCCATTGAAGATGAAGTGCAATACCAACCGACTTAGCGTAAGTTTATCGCTAGTCTAACAAAATTACCTCATAGGGCGCCTTATCATACAAGGCACAAGCCCTAATAATGGTGGCCAGCGGACCAGAAGAAACTCTACCAAACGTCCTACGAAGAAAAAACAGAATAAAGAAATCATGGAAGTCAACGAAAGACGCGAAAAGCAGCAGATTCTTTAAGCAACCTAGTATCATCATTAGTGAGCGACTTCAGAAAACAACAAGATTCGTCAAGCAACTTAGTATCATCGTTAGTGAATAACTTCAAGAAACAAAACCGACGTGTCCCTTTTCCCTACGGCAACGGAAGCTTCGTCTCTCATTAGAATCATTCAAGAAAACATCGTTAGTGAGCGTTTCCGGCACTGCAAGAAACAAACCGAACGCGTCTGCAGCATCGGATTTTAAGGGCTCGAATCATCGAAACAACGCGCACGGGGGAAATGAGCCAAACCAGGTCGTCCGCTAAATAGAGAAGGAGGACCAAGGCCGTGTGTCGTTATCGGAACACCGGGACTTCCCACAAAAGCAAGCTAAGTACAATTTTTTATTCATTTGGAGTAACTTTGAGTGTTTCCTTTACAGGTAGAATTTCGTTATTCCTGTGGCTGAAGTTACGAGACATTCTTAATCTTACTTTTTTCTTTTTTACAGAAATTATCTAGATCATTGAGATTTCGCTACTGCGAGTTTTATCTTTGAGTGTCTGTTTCCAGAAGTTCTACTGAAATATCATAATCATATACTATGTTAATTTTATCATTTTGGGTGATTATTAATCCCTTACGTAAACCAAATCATATTAAACAGTGAATATGCGTTTACGCAGTGACGTCTGTATTATACAGATGCATGGATAGGGTCGTTAAGCACCGTAGTTGATTAGAAAACACACAAAAACAAGTGGAACACCCGTACAAATCTATAAATTAGAGGTAACACTATTTCGGGTCATGACAATAAATGCCTCCTTTGCAAAGTCCCGATCGCAGTTTTAGCCTTGAGTTTTTTGAGTTATAAAATATCGAACCTCAATGACTCAACTCAACTTTAAAAATATGGCTGGATTGCAAGGAATAACATGTCTGTAAAAAAAAAAACTTTCATCAGGCTAAATGCGCTGACCAGGATCCCTCACTATTTCAAATTTTAGCAAAGAATGAAGTACGAACAGTTAATTAAATTGTATGCAGTAGTGATAACTTGTCTTAATTAGTAATCGCTCAGTTCCTAATAGTTCGTCATTCATTGCTTTATACGTTAACCAGCAACATAATGCTAAAAACACACAATACGTTGCCGATGGTAATAAAGAGAAGGATCCTAATATTACAAAAAGAAATAGAAACAGTAGCCCGTTCAGAATCAAACAAGCAACTCGGTGACTGTGTCACCTAGTCAAGCGGTCAAGGTTAGTCAGATCTGCCGAAGTGTTCAAAGCATAGCAAATTCCATACAATAAGCGACTCTAGCAGAGTGGGGAAAAGCGATGTTGGTTCATACATACCGATATCTTTTTGAACTAAAAAGGATTGTTTTTCCTATGCATCACACGACAGTATCAAGTATCAGAGCAGGTTCTAGTAATTTTAATACATTAAGTTAATAAATATACTGGTGGATTAAGCCCGACTGTACGCCGCCGTAAAAATTAGAATATCTTGTTTATTTCCTTTAGTACAATTAATTACCTAGTATTTACGGACTCACCCCTGTCTGTTGTTCGAACTTCCCTAATGAGAAGTCCGGATAAGCGAGCGTTTACAGATACCTCTATAGTTATAAAAAACGTTGATCTGTATGTAGTGTAATTGTAAGATCCATCTAGGGTGGGGTATACAAATATTATCTTACATCTGCAAAATAAGGCGTGTTTATCAAAGAAAATCCTATAAACCTTCAACATATTAAAATCAGTTTGAACAAAAATGAGACAGTTAATCAAATAATAACTTATATAAAGGAACTATACATTTTGTCTCATAAATCGTAACATGTTCAAATGACCCAACAGAATTCTCCACAACCGCAGTCGTACTTTGCACGCAAAAAATCTCGAGAAGCATGCACCCTCGAATGTCTTAGTGCGTGTAAAAAGACTTTGCTGGGAAATGAAATTTTAATCCTTCCCGACACTCTGAAATATAACGATTTCCGCGAACAAAGCCCTAAAAGTATACATATCGTGGATACGGAAGTTATAAATATCGCATTTTTATTGTTGCTAATTTTAATCACGCCCAACCAGTCGTGGATGAATCTCTCTGATAATCTATCTAAAGTAATATCCGTAAAGTCATTCAAGCAGAGGAGATTCAGCAGAATTTTTTTTATCTTTTACCTGAATACCAGGAAGTTTCTCCACTGGCGAGTGATCTCTGGAAAAAAACGGATGTAATTTAACACAAAACACGGTCTAAGGACAAACATAAAGCTATTAACGTACCTTCGTATAGATTCTCAATGAAATTTCAAAGTAGAGTATAAATGACGAAGTTGAAAACAAAAAGTTAGTAATAGGAGTCATTAGGAAATCAAATAAGCCCATATAATTTTTTCCTCAAATGTCATGCCATAAAAGATCGGACTTGCGTATCTGCGTAGATTTCTGACGCTTAAACAAGGAAACGACTCCCGATAGTTTCCAGTGCCATGTACCGACGGGACATCTTATCTCTGTTAGGTTAGATTAATTTTTTTTTTTTTTTTGTTTTTTTTTTTTTTTTTTCAACCAACTTGGACTTACTTAAAGGCTTTTACCTGATACCATTACCTAAGTGATTGTACCTCATATACCTTTTGTTTTCAGCACACTCAGGGGACATTATCAATTTTTACATATGCCTCTGGCTTACGTTGCGCCCCAATTAGAATATAGTGTTTGGAGACTTTTTAGGGGATAACCTACCAATGCCTATATGGATGATCTTTTAATCTTTTCTAATACCTTAGAAGTACATTCACATAAAGTAGAGCTAGTGCTACAGAGACAAAGACAAATAATCTCGAGTAAAATATCTAAATGTGAGTTTTTAAAAAACCGAACATGTTTATCTAGGTTTTATGTGTCTGGTCAAGGTCTTAAAGTAGTCCATGGTAAGGTGTCGGCTATTCATAACTTTCCGGTACTTATTAACGTAAAAGGGGATACAGCACTTTTGCGCTGTAGTGGGTATTACAATCGTATGTAAATATGTAATCTTCATCATGACAGCTCCTTTAACAGATCTTACGAAGAAAGCGTAGATTTATTATGGTCTGAAAAGCATCAACAGGCGTTCGATATCTTAAAAGCGGAATAATGCAGCTTACCTAACTTAAAAATCCCTGATTTAAATAAGGAATTTTTTTTTATTGCAACAGACGCCTCAGACCAAGGGTAAGATGGGTATACTTCAGTCATATGATAAACAGTTTTCTTCCTATAGCTTTTTATTCACGTAAACTAAAGCCCTCTGAAAGTAAATATGCAGTAATAGGCAAGGAAGGGCTAGGTATCTTTAACACTAGTACATTTTAAGTTCATAATCTATGGCTATCCTGATTAAAGTCCTTACTGAACATGAGTCCTTTACCGAGTTTTTCAAAGGCTTTAATCACCGTCCAAAAGGAACTCGGTGACCAAATGATCATTCAGGTTATTGGAGCCAAGTTAAGATATCTACCTGGGAAAAGCAATTATCATAGCTGACGCATTATCCCGCAATCCCGCACCATACAGCAAAGAACCATTAATTGGACTAAAAGATATAGGAAACATCCGTGCCTATTGTTAAAACCGTATCTAAACAAGAAAATTCCTTAACCAAGAGATCGCGAGCATTGAATATCTGGTTCGGAGCGCAGAACTGTTACAAATGAACAAAGCAAGCGTCAACAGACATACCCAAACAATAAACACTTCGAACGGAAACAGAATCAGCAGCAATAAACACCAAAACAATAAACACTTCGAAAACGGAAACAGGGTCAGTGGCTAGGCAAAAACAATAAACACTCGAGCAGAAACCCTAAAGCAAAAGTACATTTAAAGTATGTGTATCAAAATAATGTAATCAAATGTAAATATTATATGTAGGTCTGTGACGAGGAAACCCGAAGAACACAGCAGATGACTAACGACCAGGTGTAGTAATAATCTTCTCATACCAATCGTCATAAACTGGTTGCATTCCGTCATCCAGGGTTCCTCCTTTTCACAGAAAGCCAAATCACTGTTTTCTGGCCTACAATGATTAAAGATATAAAAAGCACATAACTAATTGTAACACGTGTCATGAAAAACAAGGGATACACTAAGACACCTGTCAGTTTAGGGGCCTATCCTGTGCCAAAATCAATCCTTGAAAGAATATACGTAGAATTATTAACAGAATTACGAGTCTGACAGAGGGAATAAACACTTCTTATGTTAATAGTTCCTTGACACGTTATATAGAATTAATAGCACTAAAAACAAACACCGCAATTGAGTGCGTTAGGAATATTTATGGAGTGCTAAATCATAAATGGAATTCAACACATAATAATCTGTGACTCGGGTGGTGTAAATCAATAATAATCTCCTTAACACTTGTGTGACTTCCTTTCCATTAAGAAAATCCAATAAATATCTTTTATTTTTAACCCACCCAAGTCAATCGGTTTGGGTAGAATAACTGATAATTAAATAGGAAGTGTCAATGTCTTACGAGTTACAACTCGTGATGTTGGATCCGAACTGCATTATAAGCGGTTCTCGCGGTTTTAAATACCTTTATTTATTATATCTTGTATCTATAGAATTGATGCCGCAAGTAGCCTTGTACGGTAACGCCGCTAGAACACTTTTCCACATATTCAAGCCAACCATTAATTTATCAAATATAGATAAAAAAAATATATAAATAAATATATAAAAAAATAAAATAAATATGGATACAAGTGGAGTCAATATAATACACTCCGTAAGAAGTCGGAAGGGTTACAAATTATAATAAAAAAGGAATCACGATAATATCAATAAGCAAAACGTAACCATTAAATATCCAAATATATATGCGTAAAGATTTGAACTCTAACTTAATGCTTTAGTAATGACAAATAAGCTAAAAGTTCAAAACACATATCCAAAATCTACTGACATATTGTCTGTCCCGGTGATTTATATCGTAGTCAATGAAAAAAAAAAATAAATAAATAAATAAACTAATAATAAATAAAATAAATAAATAAAATAAAAGAGATTTTAAAGTCAGGAAGTCTAGAAGTGAAAATGTTATCTATGGAATAATCCTATATGAATCTTATACAGGGCTAATAACTATATATAGAATTTGTATGGAAACCTTTTTCATATAGTTTGAATAAGGAATATTTATTTACATAATGCCAACATGAAACTAATATATTGTTCAATTTTGGTACTGTTGTTTTTTTTTTTTTCAGACATTCTTCTCATGCGGGTGGAGAAGTGACGACGTCATCATTGCCGTATCAGCATTGTTCCTTTTAACCTCAATAATCTGCTTACACAGGCTTCATCTGTGTGTCGTCTCTGCTTGCAAAAGCCGATTGACTGGAGAAAGGAATGCTTAGCTCATGAACTTCACAGGTGGTTCATAGGTCACATGACAGGCCACATAACATATTCTTATCCGTGTGTGTAATGCAATTAGTTAAGGACTTGCAATCATTTTAAAATTAATGAACAAAATAAGCAAAATAGACTTTCGATAACAACAAAATGAATTAATTTTTTCTGAACCTCATAGACATTTAGAAGTACACGATATGGATATGGATTATTTACTTGCAACATTAGCCTATTACAATTCAAGTAAAACATTCATGGGAAAATGTCACATTTTGTTTTCTTGAAAAACCCAGAGTTTATTTAGAAATTAGTTACATAGTGGGTTTTTCGTTGCATCTCCTACCTATTAATAATGTTTTAAAAGTTAACCTCAGAGGATGCGCACGAGAAAATGAATATGAAACTTTTGTTAGGGCACATAGAATCATGATTAATCTTCTCTTTGACTCTTATGTTGCCTGGCAATCTTACAATTAGCTCCGTTTTTCCACTTCTTTTGTCTAGTAACTTACTACCAGTAATATCGAATTTTCTTTGAGATTCGTAATGATATCTATTTATTTTTTTATAATTCTGGATATTTTTACAAGTCATCATAGAACCTGATAGGTTCACTCATTGTTAATGCCATGGATAAAAAAGTTTGTACAGCGGACTCTTTTGAATTCCGAAATATCAGCGAATTCATGTGGGTTAAGTCTGTCTAAATGGCTCACTCCCCTCCCCTGTATTTGGATGTCGTCTGAATTTACTTTGCCCTTGTGACAAGTTAATTTCCTTGCAGGATGATTAATGGAACGGCACAGATCCTGCAGTACGAGAGTTCACCATAGCAACTTCAAAAAATCGTTCGTCGCAGCGGACGACTACAGTCAAGTAACAACCGCCTACAATGTGAAAGGAATTTCATGGACTTCTTCGACCGACACCGTATCTCGTCGTTAATCTCGTTTTAATGCGGTGCGATGCTCCAGCGGTTGTCGGAATTCGACTACAAAAAGGGACATACTTCCGACAATTACGACCCGAAGGATATTTCAAAACTCTACTTTGCTGGCGAAGGACTCGTGCTGGGATGATCTTATTTCATCGCGAAAACCGGAATCGTGTAGCTTAGGATGCAGAGAATAAGTATGAGCGCAAAATAGAACGTTGGACCCGCCCAGGCAAATTTTCCCCTTGTTTTAACCATTGAAAAAGGCCGCCCCCTTTCAGTGGCTATAGGTGGTTGTCTGGAACTGTGTAATGGACGAAAAGTGGTTCGAAAGCTAGTTAAATGTGAAGTAGTATAACCTCGGTCTGTATCCTATATATATAAATGATCATAAATAACAGAATCGAAATATATTTTTCTTTTTTGCGTGTACGCAATAGGAATCTCTTATTTATATCAAATGATCATAATAAAAAACAGAACTCTAAATATATCTTTGCAGTGTACGCAATAGGAATCTATTTAAAGCTGCACATATATTAATCATAATTATATTGAATCCATATACATATGTCATAAACCAATCAGGTAGCCTCTAATCAATATGTTACCTTTTATCTTACCAATATCTGCAGTTATTTATGAGTTAGTATATTGAATTTACTAATGCCAGATATAACATTTAGCATAAAAATCAACGAATCAATCAGCATAAACCATTAATAATTTTATCAATTCATATATGAAATTTTTTATCAGTTAAAATATGATTTTTATCATGTTAATCTTCATTCTATGCAATTATCAGAGACATTAGTATTTTCTGTAGCATAAGTATCTTAAAGAGATGAAGTGAAAAAACTAATATCATTATATATCATGTGATCACTATTATTTACCAATATCATTGGTTTTTTTATATTTTATTACTTGATCAATTCATGTACACCATGAAAATTTGTATTTACTTATATATATATATATCACATAGTGTCTGTATCACACTCCTATAAGTCAAATGCAAGTCAAGTTTGAGTAATATTCAGTAGTTGGTTTTTGGTAGCTGACCGAGCTAATGTAAGTGTTTACATAATAAAAATATGGAATGTTAGTCCATATATAAAAAGTCTAAAACTAAAGAGGTCAACCAGATTGCTTGCAGGAATGTGTCAGACTAGAGACGCTAAAGATGACGTATACAATAAGTATGTAAGCTAAGATAACATGCCGTCCACCCCTGTAGTCATCAATTGTTTATAAACATAGTCCAAGCTCCCTGCTTGAGACAACTACCCCGACGTATTATTCAAACGGCCTACGTGATCTGTAGCGTGTCTCATTCGATTGTGTGTTCGTATGAAACTATGTCATCTGATAGTATGTTCATATGTTCGAACTACTGTCTGTTTTCCTTCATAACTTGTAACAGAGATGGTAGACCAGGGAGAAACAGAGTTGCTATCGTCATTAGAAGACCTGTACCTCTTTACCTAAGCTTTTATCATGTAGAGGAATAGGATTAGCCATCATCATTGGCAGAAGCGATCAAGCTATCGTCATAGAAGACTTGTACGATCAATACCTGATCTTCATCATGTGAAAACTTCAGAAGAATATACTATTTTTATACCTTGTGTTTTCTACAAAGAACCTCACCGAACCATGAGTTTAACCACATCGTCGTAAAGATAATACCGACTTCGTAAGTGATCTACAAAACCCCAGACACTCCATTGAAGATGGAAGTGCAATACCAACCGACTTAGCGTAAGTTTATCGCTAGTCTAACATTACCTCATAGGGCGCCTTATCATACAAGGCACAAGCCCTAATATTGGTTATATATATATATATATATATATATATATATATATATATATCTATATATATAATATATAATAAATATATATATATATGAATAAATTCTTCTATTAAAACAGGATACGTCTCTAGATTTAAACTATAGCGTTCAGTGGTCCTTTCATACTCGATTATTGATATATATATATATATATATATATATATATATTTATATATATATATATATATATATATATATATATATGTGTGTGTGTGTGTGTGTGTGTGTGTGTGTGCGTTTGTAAGTATATACAGAGTATACTCTATATTCACATTCAGATAAGTATCTTACTTGCATCCTTAAGGCACAAAATAACTTTCATATTCATCTTTCATAATTCTCATTTCATACATTCTTACGCATTATAAGATCATCACACATCCATGCACATACATCTCACGAATGTGATATAATTCACTACCTCAAGAACTATTAACACAGAGGATTTCCTATAAATACTCATGGACAATAATAAGAATGACGAAAGAAAAATATAAATATAAAAGAGAGTCGGTATTTGGGCCAAATTAGGAGCTACTCTAATTACTAATTCCTCAAAATCTCATTCCCTCGACATCTAGAAG
>NC_087200.1:212667478-212669978 GCF_015104395.2 Macrobrachium nipponense
AATGACCCAAACCACTCGCAGGCAGCAGCTCGTTACCGAAGTTCCAATATAGACAGAAGCCTAAAAGAGAGCAGAGACAGACACTCATTCCAACCACGAAATTGAAGACTGAAAGAATCAATTTATTGCTCTGCCTAATTGTAATCGTTTCTTTATTCTGGGAGAATGACTGTGGTATGTTATTACGTATTTTCCAGGATACGAGTTTAATTAATTGCACTTTGTGATATGCTGTAGGTTAGCCTTAGATCTAAACCTCTGGTCGCGGCTTAATGATGTCACTGTTTTTTTTATATATTTAGTATTCCATGGAGAGTGAAAGGAAAAATGTTTTTTTTTTTAAATTTCTAAAATGGTCTTATTACGGTCATGTGATATAAAAGGATTCTTTTTTCATGTTATTTGTCTCCATGACTGGAAATATGTTGTGTTGTAACTGTGATTGCATACTTAGGTAAATGCCCAAATCCATATAAAATATATATATATATATATATATATATATATATATATATATATATATATATATATATATATATATATATATATATATATATAGTATATATATACGTATATATATTACAAATAATATTATTACTACTGCTTTAAGTATATTGTGTCCATATAACAAACTTTGAGAAAGATGACGTCGACAAGTGTCTTTGTGTGTGGGGGAAATTATAGTAATAATAATTTTGTGCAAATTAAATTATTATTGTTTTCCCATAAAAACATAAAACTTCTGTAGTAACATAACAATAATTATGACTACCTTAAGTTCATTAACTGTTCTTGCTAACAAATTCAAATTAAACCTTCTGATATTTCCTTGTTAATAAACGTCAAATAATATCAAGTTATCAACCAGCTACAAAAACCTAACAAACACATAATTCACCATCATACAGCAACAAATTTAAAGTTTTTCGTTCCTATAAAGGGACAATGAACGGGCCTCCCTTTCCTGAAAAGCTTTCCATTCAGAGGAAGAGCAATGGTTAATGAGTGTGTTCAGAAGGGTTGACAGGAGGTCAGAAAACGGAAATCATAAACATGTTGCCAGGTCTTTCGTCGAATTTAATAGGAGGTGCATTAAGTCTTCTCTATGAGGTAGGTATAGAGAGAGAGAGAGAGAGAGAGAGAGAGAGAGAGAGAGAGAGAGAGAGAACCTTGCACGGATAGGAAAGTGTTTCTAAAACCTGTGTAAAGACCCATCCCGTATTTTAACAAAAATACCTGGGCTGAATCTTCCTAATTCTTCGCCACCTAAATTTACTTGGCTAAGTTATTTCTTTCCTTTTAATAATACTTTAAAATACTTAAATATTACTTCGTCCTACGAGAGGGAAATTTCATACTTTTCTTAACGGAGACGACCGGAACTTTCATCAAAACTTTGATATTGGGTTTTGTTTACCCAAATAGTTTTAGAAAGATTTACTAATGCTGAAGTTCTTATCAAATTTTGTCTCCAGATAATGACACTTGAAGTTATTGCAGGGAAATTAGTTTTCACACATACACACACAGCTTATTTTGGATTAACGCTAGATTAGGGGGAAAATATATTATAATATAGATATAGAAAACTCACGATTAGATCGTGTATAAATTAATTTACACATAAAGTTATGAAAGAAGGTCTTTATTAAATAATTTTAAGTTAAGGCTTTAATTGTATTTGTGAAGTATCAGGAATAACATTAATAGGGAAAAACTCTCTATCACGAGAGTATATATAATGTTCTAAAGGGTCCACAATAATACAAAGTGTAAAAAGTCCGTGTATAATTTTGAAACTTTACAGATAGCTTTCGAACCCTTCCCTGGGTTCATCTTCAGTCCAAATGAACAAAAAGTTACGACAAGTGCAAAGGTAAATATAAAAAATAAGAGTTGTTGAAGATCGTTGACAACGGTGCCCAATCTACGACCTTGGATGAAGGACTTCATGTAATGTTGCAACAACCTGTACGAAGATCCAACAGGATTGCAGCCAGAAGGATTGATAGGGGAGAGGGTATCACCTAGTTATTGTTAACTACCCTCTTTCTTCTCCTGGCCCATTAACGAGCTACGACCGTTGTCAACGATCTTCAACGACTCTTGTTTTTTAAATTTACCTTTGCACTTGTCGTAACTTTTTGTTCATTTGGACTGAAGATGAACCCAGGGAAGGGTTCGAAAGCTATCTGTAAAGTTTCAAAATTATACACGGACTTTTTACACTTTGTATTATTGTGGACCCTTTAGAACAATAACATTAATATTATTTTTCTGTTGTGAAAACCGAAAACTTCTATGAAGTATATACCACATGTTTAGACTAAATATTTATCTTTCCATTGAAAAATGAATTATCATAGGTGTACAAATGGATAGTAATAGATTTTAAGCTCTTCACTCTCAATTTAGCACAAATAAATAAATAAATAAATAAATAAATAAATAAATAAATAAATAAATGAGAGAATATTTGCGTAAACATAATCACAAAGCT
>NC_087200.1:212677478-212679978 GCF_015104395.2 Macrobrachium nipponense
TATCACTTATTAAATTCCCAGGCAGAATACAGTCGATCTATTAGGAGAGATTTATAGGCCTAATTTCGCTGGCCTCAATTTGCATTTCATTACGCTGTATTTATAGATATAGATACCGCTGTGGTCTAGGCTTTAGTGCATAATTACTGTCAAATATATCTACGAGTCATTTGCAGTTATTGGGTCAAATATCATAATTGAGTTAAATTGTCATTATTCTAATGAAGGGGACATTTCCATAAGTTATGTATTATATAGTAAAACTCTTTTTTCGTATTATAATTATTAGAATTAATTTATGCTTTAGTAAAATATAAGAGCAAACATAATGATTTTTATTCATTAGTTTATTAGGAAACAAATTGATGTAAGACCGTTCCAAATGAGGTTAACATAGGAGTGTCTATGTTTTCTATTACCACCTACCCCCTTCTCTCTCTCTCTCTCTCTCTCTCTCTCTCTCTCTCTCTCTCTCTCGTCTCTCTCCTCTCCATTCCTCTCTCTCTTTCCCTCTCCTCTCTCTCTCTCTCTCTCTCTTTTTCGTCATTTTAGCGGTTATATGGTACAATTCACTGATTGCTTACATTTTCAGAATCATAATAATTTTAAGGGCACATGACGAGAACGTATCCTCTTCGTCAGGATTGAATTTCCATCGAGAGAGAGAGAGAGAGAGAGAGAGAGAGAGAGAGAGAGAGAGAGAGAGATAGAGAGACTCTCGATGTTCACTAGCTATCTCATCATTCCATTAGGTTCAAGGATCATTCCCTGTCAAAGAGAGAGAGAGAGAGAGAGAGAGAGAGAGAGAGAGAGAGAGAGAGAGATCAGTCACAACAGACTAAAATAACTGCACCATGTTAGGCAACTTTTACACTTTGCTTGGCCACCCTTTGGAGCATTGTTGACATGAGGTTTCAATCGCTGTGGGGTGGGAGTTGGGAGGAGGAAGAGGAGGAGAAAGTGGAAGGGAGGAGTAATGCTTTAAAATGTTCTATGCGAAAAGATGGCTTAGAGATTTTAAAGAAAATTTATCATCCATAATTTGTTAATATTTTTCCCACGGTAATATTTTGATTTTGTTTAGCGACTAGAATAATTCGATTCGATATATATATATATATATATATATATATATATATATATATATATATATATATATATATATATATATATTTATATATTTATATATTTTATATATTTTATATATTTATATATATTATATATTTATATAAAAATATATATATATATATAGTATTTATATTATTTATATATATATATTTATATATTTATATATTTATATATTTATATATATATATTATATATATATATTTATATATATATATTTATATATTTATATTTATATATATATGATATATATATATATAGATATATATATAATTTATATATATTTATAATATATATATATATATATATATATATTCTATAGATATATATATATATATATATAGTATATATATAACCATCAATGAAGTGAAGAGGACACATAGATGTACATGCTGTCTTTATTGCAACGTTTCGTAATTATCAAGTTAATTACATCATCAGGCTGATAAAATGAAAAAAATAAATTTCCTAGTAAAATTGTACAAACAAAACTGAAAATTAAAAATTCAGAAATGCAAAATAAAAAAAAAAATTATTCTTACAAGTGTACAAAATATACACATTAAAATTAAGGAAGTTAAATTATTTAAAAGGACATACATTAAAATGAAAGATAACTAAACATAAAACAAGCAAAAATTGACAAAAGATTGCAAGCAGCAGTGAACAGTTACAGAACAAAGAAGTTAAGGACCGACCTAGAGGAGTGACAGCGTTAAACTAAACGTAAACATAAAAACATAAATACGCAACACAAGTCAAGACAAATACAGAGGGGAGGAAGACGTATGGGTGTTCAACGACGGAACGAGTTGTTTAATAAAGAGCGATTCTAGAATAACAAATCGTGCGGGTTGGTGGTATGGCCTAAAATACAGAAGTCTTTATTATCGATATATGTTTTACATATTTTGGAGTGATTTCTAATATTGGAGTGTTCTGGGTTTGCAATCCTGCTGCCAGTACGGAAGCTTATGCCACGATGAGAATCGATACGCACCTTAAGGAGTCTGCTGGTGGATCCCACATAGGTCCCTGTTTGACATTCAGGGCAAGTATATTTATAAATAACACCAGAGGACATATAAGGTGATAATCGCTCCTTCGAGGTAAAGAGGGAACCGATGGTGAAAGGGTTCTTAGGAATTAATTTTACGTTAATGGCATGAAAATGTTCCTGAATGATTTCTGTGAACTTTTTGTGAAATTTAATGTCATGAGTAAATGGAAAGCATGCATAGAACTTCATTTTAGGGACAGTTAAAACTTTTGGTTTAACAATGAAATGTTTTTTTCAGTAGGTGATCTAATTTCCTATGAATTAGCTAGCAGGGAAACAGTTATTGTTAAAAAAGTCAATTAAAAAAGTTATTTC
>NC_087200.1:212684978-212687478 GCF_015104395.2 Macrobrachium nipponense
TGATGTTACTTCGTGGTGGGGGAGGGTTGGGGTGTGGGGGTGTGGGTGGCAATTATAGCCCCAGTAATTCTCTTTCATACAAAAATCTCCTGTTCCTTGGAGTGGTGTGTGTTGCCATTTGTTACTGCTGCTTTATCCAGGGTTCCGGAAAAGAGGAATGGCCTATTATACTTCTGAAATAAATGAGGTCACTCTGGAAGCTCTGGAAGTGGTGACTAGAAATAAAGGTGATTGGACGTTATTTGATTGCGAAGAAGATTTAGTTAGGTAGAATGCTACTACTCTCTCTCTCCTCGCTCCCCTCTCTCTCTCTATCTCTCCTCTCTCTTTCAAGCTCTTATATCAGAAACAAAAGATGAATTATGTTTGAATAGAAAATATACTTATGCCTTGAATTGGTAAAATTGTTGAAATTTCATATCTTCATGTCTCTGTTAACGACTGAATTCAAAGCTGCTAACATGGTTGTTCTATACCTTACCTTTGGTTTCTGGAACAGGCAACACACAGGGGTGGGTGTCAACACGGTTTCATGACAACAGTGACACCCCCAGATTGCACACCTAACATTGCATCATGGCTTTTGCACTCTTTGTTAATTTATGGAGATCTTTGGCTGTGAGTGAAAAATGAATTTTTTTTCGAAAACTAGGTATAATATCGTAAACGTGTTTTGCACTGATTCTTTTATGATCTTTTTAAGGGAGAGAAACATTTTGGTTCCGCACCGAAATCAGAAGATTGTTTGATTTTCTTCAAAATCCGTCCCTACTCTTTTTGCGTATCATATTTCAAAGTATTCTGCCCCTAACCCCTTCTTACCCCTGAAGGCGTATGTCAGCAGTGGTTGACATGGTGGCCAAGCAAAACGTAAATATTGCAACATCCTAAAGCCATTACTGATCAAAAATTATCCGATGTTATGAACTATACTGGCAATTCTTCTGTGCATCTGAATTTCTCCAAAAAAGCAAACAGTTTATATAACCACAGGCGTTAAGCCTAGAACTGCCCTAATCAAACTACCCTCAGAGGAAGGATGGCATGGAACCTAATTAACCCGAAATTTACGCTGGGTCAGACTTTATTATGTGCCTTACAATTTCAAAGTAGGGGATAGAGGCGTAGGCCGGTGGGGAATGAAGTTCATATCTGCCAAGTACAGACTATAAGAGTCTTCTTTATTAGTCATCCGTGTTTCTCTAAATTACAGATTGTTTTACTCGAGTGGAAGAGAAAAGATTCCTGTTGGTTTACTGTTGATGGATGTTTTAGAAAGTTTTGTAAAAAATCATGCTTACATTTCTTTTTCTTTAGGGATTTTACCAAATTTACTTTTATTTACGAGTAGTATATATTGCTATTTTATTTGCCTGTTAACTATATTAGCAGTCACAAGAAATTTGTCAATATTTTTACGTGTGAAGTGAACTTATGAAAGCAGATTCTACATTTGAAAGTGACTCTCTTTGTTACTAGTTCCCTTCTGCGATGCAATCTTTTGCATTTTCTATATCAACTTGTGTTTTTATTATTAATGTAATATGAATTTTTTTCAAAAGTATATGAAGCCTGAATTTAGCACGTATGCGAACCAAAATGTCGCATTCAGCATAAATGCATTCCCTGAAGAACCGACTGGATGATATTATGATTAATATTTTGTTGAGATGACAACTTAATAACAATGAAGCGAAAGCAGTGACGGAGTAGCATCATAATGAGGCATTGTTGCTCTGCTTGGTTAATCCCATGAAACAGGAGTGTGTGGATATACAGTCATCTCTCTTCTTTAGGACCTGAATGTTGTAACTGAAAGCACTATATCTCAGGCTGAGGAGGGTAATCATATGCACAACTAAATAAAATCTCTGCTTGATGATGAACAATATTGCCAAGCCTAAGTAGAACGTTCTCCTTTGTAGGCTTTCGAGGGATGTAACTTCATCATTAGGCTGAAATTGGTGACAAATCATGAAAATCGTCAAATGTTTATTTTGTATTTTTATAACAGATCAGCGTCAACATTGAGACTTGAAAAAACATCACGAATTGGAGACCAAGTTCAGTGTGGAGACACTAAAACCCCCCAACTGTGTCTCCACAATGAAAAAGGAGCATGAATGACGCTACGAAACTGAATGTGGAGTTTTGAAATATTTTTGTTTAAAAATTACTGTTTTTAACAAGTTGCATTGTATTTGCTTGTTTTGTTTTGCATTATCTCTTCTCTTCATGTTTGGATTTTTTTGGCGTATGTAACTTTGTGTTGTATTATTTTTTAAATCTTAGTTTCTATTTGCCTTATCATTTGTGTGTCTTTTTATTTTTTTTGTTTTACCCATTTTGCTCATGGTTATTTATTGTAATATGAACTCTTTAATTTATTATTTTCTGGCGGAAACTAAATTTACGAGTTAGGATATGGTACTGATGTCAATACAGTAACAAATTCTTGGGCTTGGCAAAGACTTAACAAGTGCTGTAGTTAATATCAATA
>NC_087200.1:212692478-212697478 GCF_015104395.2 Macrobrachium nipponense
AATACATTTAAAAAGTTCAGATATTTTTGACGAATGTGTCTATGACGTGGACATCTATCATTAAGGCCTGAAATAGTGGCTCCCTGTGAATATGGTGTATTAACAATGACCAATTAAAGGATTATTTAGTAATGTGTTTAGCAGCATGACCTTGGTTCTAATACTAGTTTGAAGTATCAGTTTATTCAAATGACGAAACGTCTATCTATCTAAGATGTAAAATCTTCCTACAATAAAATTTTCAATTTAAATTTGCGTCTTTTATAATCATAAATCTCAGCTTAATATAAAAAGATGACTGATTACCATAATCCCATATATTTTACGCATAGTATAACTGAATCACGAAAGTTTGGAACGTGATAAATCCATAAATAAAGGTATAAGCCATGAAGGAAAAATAAGCAACGGAGTTTCTGCAAGATCTTTCGACTGGACGTCCCTTACTCAGCAGTTTATCTGCTGAGTAAAGGACGTCAAGTCGAAAGATCTTGCAAAACCCCGTTGCTTATTTTTCCTTCGTGGCTTATATCTTTTATTTATTTTACGCATTGTATTTGTGAAGCTCTCCTGAACTCCAGAAATACCTATCATTTATCCCACTTGAAGTCTTCAGGCTAATGGTGGCCAGTCACGTATATCACCTTGGTAAAAAGAGGTCCTTTTAAAAGTGATTTTTAAAAATGTGTTGCTATTATAGTTATTAAAAAGGAATTTGTATAAAACGCGTTTGATCATTAAGTGAACATGGATGAAAGTAAGCATATAAAGTAAAAAGACAGACATCTTTATTTTTAATTTCAATTTGAAATACCAAAATTACTTCGTTAATTATTCGAGAACTTAATTTTTTTTTTTCGCAATAAATCTACCTTCGAATCAACACTGCGTTGTTAGAAATCAAATTTAAATCTATAACAATGGATAAATAGAAGAAGGAAACTTACCAGGAAATAATCTGCTAACAAAAAAGAAAAACATTTTGCCTCAAACGAAAACTCTCAGAGAAAAATGAAGAGCCGTCGATGACAAAAAAGAGAGAGGGAGAGAGAGAGAAAAAAGACCAGACATTAGAGATAATGTGAGGACATTTGTAAATACGTCTTCAGTACAGATGTTGCTCCCGAAAATGGTACCTATAGTGGTGGAACTGGTGTTACTAAACTACCTCCCCCCCCCTCCCCCTTTCCCCCGCAAAACACCCATTACCATTTTATGCGACAGTGATGTTAATTCAGGGAAAGGAGAAATGTTGAATAACCCTGCTTTATTATTATTATTATTATTATCATTATTATAATTATTATTATTATTATTATTATTATTATTATTATTATTATTATTATTATTATTATTATATTCATGCGTCGATGGAAACATTGCCATATTTATCAATAACGTGTGATAAATTATTTTTTCACATGAGAAGATTGTGTGAGGTACTTGTATTGAACACAGAATTAAGAAATGATTGACTGAAAATAAGTCAGAAGGACGTCATTCAATCCATCATGAGATACAAGTCCAGAGAGAAAGAGAAAGAGAGAGCCCTCCATCGATCTCCTAGTAAATGGAATAATCACTGTGATGGATGATCTCTCTGGCACGTATTCAGAGTGCTCAGGTATTGTTTTTACCTCTTTATCGGCCATCTGTTGGGCCGTGAAATGTTCGATCATAAAAAGATTATTATGAGGATCTCTCTCTCTCTCTCTCTCTCTCTCTCTCTCTCTCTCTCTCTCTCCTCTCTCTCTCTCGCTCTCTAAACATCTCCCTCCTCTCTCTTCTCTCTCATCTCTCAAATCACTAAACAAACACTCACTCCCGGAAACAATTGAGAAACTTGGATTATTTACCCAGAATACATCTTTCCTCTCTGTCTGTCTGTCTGCCTGCCTGTCTGTCTGTTTGTCTCTATCTCTCTCATACACACAGACACACACGCAAAGTGAAACTAGGAAAACAGATACTCTGAATATATCTCCGATTTAATAAAATTTTATCTTTTCTTTATAAATTTTATATTTTCATTAAAAAACAAAGTTGTGACAATAAAACGAAAATATTTTATGTAACTGAAAATGTGATTCTAACCATAATTTTACCGTTCCCCACAAATAATTTTAAAAATCAAGTTAAAAACAATTGTTTACAATATAGGAATATTCCTTTTCTGTATTTGCACATTCATTTGTTTGTATCTCTCACGAAATGCAAAATAAACAGTGGGTTGATAAATAATCTACTCCCACAACCTACTGGTGTGCAACTAATCCGGGTAGAATAAATAAAATACAAAAATTGGTTTAGTAAATAATTTACTCTCCCACCTACTGGTAGGTAAATACTTTCAATAAAGTGCAAATAAAATAGAAGTAAAATTGATGGTTTGTGAATTCTTTACTCACTTACCTACTGGTATGCAAATAATGCAGCTGAAATGCAATTAAAATGCAAATAGCAATTGTTGTTAGTAAATACTTTAACTCTTGCCCCTGCAAACATATAGTTCAATACCTGATGCCCTTATACAGAAGATGTTCTTCAACGTACTGTACGTGAATATACAGTTATTTTTACTACCCAATAGGAAAATATGCATCGAAATATTTTCTAACTGGTTTTTCCCACCGGTTGTTTGTGACCATACTCGGTTGGCGAGAATTAGGAAGTTCTGTAAACTATGAATAAATTGAAGCAACTCCTGATGGGTTCTTGGAACTGAAGCTGAAACCATATTCGCTTGAGATGGGCAGAGATTCAGTTCCATTCGTCAGTGTGTACGTGGCTTCATTTGCAAAATAAAAAGATGAATTTGTTTTTTAATTTTTTTAATACTCTTTTTACCATTTCTTTCTCTGTGATATACCTACAGAATGACATCATCAGAGATTGTAATACCTATCGTTCATGTGATGTAATCACTGAAAAAATATATATATATATATATATATATATATATATATATATATATATATATATATATATATATATATATATATATATATCATATATATATATATATATATATGTAACTCTCAAGAAAAAAGAAATGAAAATAATTTCTTCGCTATCGGGAATGTGGACGTAAAGTAGTTGTAAAAAAAAAAAATAAAAAAAATAAAAAGTGATCTTTTCTGCTGGATCAGAGTACGTTAAGATGGTAATAACTTGTGGAAAGAATGGAAGACGATAAGATAGCGAAAAGAGTACAGCAGTAATATGAGTTTAGGGAAGGTGTACTGTAAGAACTAGAGGACGGATGAATGGCGTGAAGGAGATGTAACGTAATCAGAGGTGAAAGTATATGTGAGGATGTTTGACGACCGGCTCATTAGATTTCTGCATACGTTCATGAAGTGACTGATATTGTGGATATTTTATTGTACATGGATATATATATATATATATATATATATATATATATATATATATATATATATATATATATATATATATATATATATATATACAAATAAAGGCTATTTTGTTTTGCCACGAAGGAAAATAATGAAAAAGCGAGATAGCCAAGTATTGCATGAATTGCCTATGTTCGTTAGTCACATAATTTCCTTAATTAAGTTATGTATTTGTGATTGCAGATTTATTTTTAATGGAGAATATTACCAACAAATATTGGTATGGCCATGGGTAACCCTTTATCACCTCTCCTTTCAAACTTATATATAGAATTTTTTGAGAGACAACACCTCCCGAATATCACACTTATCCCCTTAAAATGGTACCGATATGTCGATGATATCTTAGTAGTCTTACCTGGTGGTATCGATTTAAATGATTTACTGTCTAAATTGAATAATTTAGTGCTATCAATAAAATTCACTGTTGAAATTAGAAATAACAATGTCATCCCTTTCCTAGATGTATTAATACATAGAGAATCTTTCCAATGCAAATTCAGTATTTATAGAAAACCCACAAATAATTTAACATATGTACATTTTTATTCCGGCCACCATCTTAATATTAAAATTTCCATTTTTTCTTCTATGTGTTCCTACGCGCTTTGCTTATCACGAGTCACAATATCTGGACCAAGAATTAGAATACATAAAAAGATAGGAAACGATCTCTGCTACCCACCTCATTTAATTGATTTATGTTATCAAAAAGCTCAAAAAAAGTTTTATAACGTTGCTATTAATGAAAAAGAAATGCCTAAAAATGTACTTAGCTTACCTTATTTTCGTGGATTTGAAACCATAAAATCAATATTTAGTGTTCTCTTATAACAATACCATTAAAGATATGCTAATTAAGAATAGTCCCGTAACAAATAACAACATCATTTACAAAATTCCTTGTAAGGATTGCCCTTCGTTTCACGTTGGTCAGTCAAGTAAAAATTTATGTGTATGTATAAAGCAACATACGTATTCAGTTAGAACAGCCCAGACTTCAAATGCACTGTTTATCCATCTAAGTGGAAAATCTCATTGTATTAATTGGTGTGATACCTCGGTAATTGCTAGATCTAATGATTATGTTTCAAGAAATTTACTGGAATCGGCAATTATACAAATTACTAATAAAAACAACCTAAATCTTAGTCTGGGAATGTACCATTTGGACTCATATATTTGTAAGATGTTTATGAAAGACCTCAAAATAAATGAACAACTAATAAATTAGTCCCACATGTATATAGTTATTATCTCTCTCTCTCTCTCCTCTCTTCTCTCTCTCTCTCTCTCTCTCTCTCTCTCTCTCTGGTTCGATATTCTCTCTCTTTCTCTTGCTCGATATATATATATTTATATTTTCTTTCGTCTTTTCACTAATCAAAAATTTTTGTTGGTGAAAATTTGAGTAAAAATTCATGATATTAAATTGTATATGCTCAAGTGGTCTTTTTTTCAAAAGGTTTCTACTGAGTTTTCTGGAAGAATCACTTGTTTACTGCATGTGGATATCCTTCAAGGTGTGGCTAGCCTCTGGCGACTCCTTTCTGTAGAGTGAAAATCGCCCTTATGGCTAAT
>NC_087200.1:212699978-212712478 GCF_015104395.2 Macrobrachium nipponense
CGCTAAGAAAGGAGGAGAGAGAATGACTAGAAATGAGATTGAGGTCAGAAAGAAGACTATGCCAGGTATAGCGGAGACGATGAATTCCGCTATTCAATGAGGGAACAAGTCTTTTGATAAATAATGACTCGAGTGTTGTTAAATACTCAGAGTCCTTATTGTAACCTAAATTGGAGAAGTGCTGTTTCTTGACTTCGATCTTACATTTGATGGCATGATTTTTGATATTTGAATGCTCTGGTCTACTTAATCTCTGGCCAGTTCTAAAACTATACCCCATATGGCTGCAATATCGCATTTGCAACAGCCTCTTGGTAGATCCAACGTAATTACCAGGACATCCTGGGCACGTAAATTTATACACAACATTAGACCTCATAAAAGGCTGCAGACGATCTTTAAAGCAGAACAGGCAGCCAATTTTACTCGGATTATTTGATATTAATTTTAATTTTAAGCATGAAATTTCACCTTCTATGATTTGAGTAAGTTTCTTTGACAGTTTCAGGTTAGAAATATAAGGAATCGAGGCATAACTATGTCTTGTCAAAGAGAGAAGAGTTTTTATTGTCTTTTGGTCTTGACTTTTGCTTGCCTTCCTTTAGACCTGACTATGCCAGATTCTTTTATCCATTTGAAGTGCTGTTTCAACGACTTATAAAGTTGGACATAGATAAAAACATCAGTAACTTGCAACAAAAAATATCTGCTTTGGTCCACAAAACTTATTCACAGCTAAAAATCTCATGGACCCCTTTTTTCAGAAAAGATGATTTAAATATACTTTTGGCCTTAAGAAAACGTGAAGACTTGGTAATCTGTAAGCCGGACAAGGGCAAAGGCGTAGTTTTATTAAATAAAAATGATTACATAACTAAAATGGAAAATATACTTGCAGATACCACGAAATTCAAACATCATGGTGATCCTAATTTTTTAGATATCTATAAGAGGGAAGATAAGGTTAACAGATTTCTGAGAAAATTAAAGACAGATAACATCATAGATGAAAATACTTATCAGAAACTGTTTGTTACTGGCTCTGCCTTCAGTATCCTATATGGCCTTCCTAAGGTTCATAAATCCAATATACCAATTAGACCGATTATGGCTGCCTATAATAGTCCATCCTTCTCAATTTCAAAATTTGTCGTGTCCTTATTGAGTGAGCATGTTTCCAGTCAGTATATTTTAAAAAACGGGTTTGAGTTTCAAAATCAAATTATCAACCAAGATGGTGAATTATATATGGCTAGTTTTGATGTGGAATCTTTATTCACAAATGTCCCACTTAACGAAACTATTGACATTATCATTGACAAAGTGTTTCCTGACGAATATATTTTTCATGGTTTTAGTAAATTGCTTTTTAAACAACTTTTAGAACTCGCAGTACAAGACTCTATGTTTATTTTTAACCAAAAACTATA
The DNA here is from genome assembly GCF_015104395.2 of Macrobrachium nipponense. Taxonomy (NCBI): domain Eukaryota; kingdom Metazoa; phylum Arthropoda; class Malacostraca; order Decapoda; family Palaemonidae; genus Macrobrachium; species Macrobrachium nipponense. Next base: position 212,701,409 of record NC_087200.1, read on the forward strand.
CTCTCAAGTGGATGGTGTGGCTAAAATTTTAGATTGTATTTTTTATTTGTATTTTGCTTTTATTAATTTAAAATGTACTTTTATTTTTAACAGACTGATGATGCACAAAGTTCCTTGTGCGAAACGTTTCTTAACGAATAAACCCTTTTAACTCGTCATGTGTCTTCTGCTTTCCTGAAATTATGAATGTATATGGAAGTTCCTGCATATCCTCTATATATATATATATATATATATATATATATATATATATATATATATATATATATATATATATATATATATATATATATATATATATATATATATATATATATATATATATATATTATATCGCTATTTCCATATATATATATATATATATATATATATATATATATATATATATATATATATATATATATATATATATATATATATATATAACGTAGAAGTAAAAAGAGAAAAGATTTTCTTTGTCCGTTTGAATCTGCGAGTGTTTTCCCTTTTATGTCAACACTTTGAGATTAGAGGGTCTGCGAGATCCGTTTGCTTTTCTACTCTGCCAACGTGTTTGATAGCGAGCTAAAATCTTCATTTGTGTTTTGGAGAATCTGTCATCGTATGTGATAAGCCTTCTGCTTCGAGCGATCGAGAAGAGTACGTGCCTGTTGAGCAGAATCGTCTTGTACATAACGTAAATTGGTAACTCGTAACATTTTAGAATTTCAGAGTTGATATTTCTTAGAGTTTATGTAGTATTAAATAGTGTTTTTGTGGAAACTATATATTGTTTCATAACGGCGCCTGGTTTTTGTGAAAAAGAGTGAATCAAGCCTGCAGCAAAGAAAGAAAGTAATTGGTATACCAAAAAGGTAAAGTATTTTATATTGCTATTAGTTGCAACTAATAACTAATAATGGATAGGAATTGTGGTTAACTAATAACAGATAGGAACTGTGGTTAACCCTCTTACGCCGATTGGACGTATTAAACGTCGAGTCAAAATGTCTCCCGTATGCCGATTGGACGTATCATACGTCGGCTCAAAAAAGTTTTTTTAAAAATTCGCGGAAAAATACTTATAGGCCTACCAGCCGAAAACTTTTGTATCACGCGCCTTGGGGGATGCTGGGAGTTCACGGATCAAGGCGTTGTTTTGTTTACAATCGCTACGCAGGCGCGCAAGCGCGAATTTCTTTCTTATCGCACTAAAAAGTATCAGTGACACATCTCGGAAATTATTTCGTCACTTTGACATAATTATTGCACCATTTTAAATTATCCTTTACATGAAGTATTATATATGAAAATGTGCGCAATTTCATGCACAATACAACTAAAAAATACTCATGATTGTAGCTTTTATTAATTTTGAATATTTTTCATATAAATAACGATAAGTGCAAAAATTTCAACCTTCGGTCAACTTTGACTCTACAGAAATGTCGAGAAACGCAATTGTAAAGCTAAAATTCTTATATTATAGTAATATTCAATCATTTGCCTTCATTTTGCAACAAATTGGACGTCTCTAAGCACAATATTTCGATTTATGGTGGGAACTTCATGACAAAAAACTTTTCCCTTACGTTCGTGCGATAAACTCTTCCGATAAATTTTTTCGTGCGATTGTCCTAATGTTTGCACCCTTTTAAATTTGCCGTTACATAAAGTTTTATATATGGAAATGTGCGCAATTTCATGCACAATACAACAAAAACAACGCATGGTTGTAGCTTTTATTCAGTTTTGAAATATTTTCATATAAACTAACGTTAAGTGCAAAAATTTCAACTTTCGGTCAACTTTGACTCTACCGAAATGGTCGAAAAAACGCAATTGTAAGCTGAAACTCTTATATTCTAGTAATATTAAATCATTTACCTTCATTTTGCAACGACTTGGAAGTCTCTAGCACAATATTTCGATTTATGGTGAATTTATGAAAAAAAAAAAATACGTTCGCGCGGTAACTCTTCCGAAAAAAATCAAGAATTTTTTTGTGCGATTGTCGAAATGTTTGTACCATTTAAAATTAGCTGTTACATAAGTTTATATATGAAAATGAGCGCAATTTCATGTAGAATACAACTAAAAATGATTGAAGGTTGTAGCTTTTCTCTTTTTCGAAATATTTGCATATAAATCACGATAAATAGAAAAAAAAACCACGTTCGGTCAAATTGACTCTACCGAAATAGTTGAAAAACGCAATTGTAAGCTAAAACTCTTACGGCCTAGTAATATTCCGTCATTTCTCTTAATTTTGAAACAAATTTGAAGTCTCTAAAACAATATTGTGATTTATGGTGAAATTTTTAAAATATATTTACCTTCACTCCGCGCGCCCGATTCGCGACCGCAAGTCTCCGAAATACGTACATGGCAGTATCCTAATATTTGCTCCTTTTCTTATTAGCCTTTTTATAGAGTTTAATATATCAAAATGTGCGCAAATTCATGAAAATACAATAAAAAAATAATTGGAAGGTTGTAGCTTTTTCCATCTTCGAAATATGTGCATATGAAAAATATATATATTAAAATTTCGACATTCGGTCAAATTTATCTCGTCCGAAATGGTCGAATCTGCCATTCTAATCTAAAACTCTTACAGTATCGTAATATTCAATCATTTGTCTTAATTTTGAAACAAATTGGAAGTCTCTAGAACATTATTTAGAATTACGGTGAATTTTTGAAAATAACATTTTTTTACGTCCGCTCGTTACGAATTCGTACATCATTTTGTGATAATATTTTTCCGGTGTTGCTTTTATTGTTTTACTATGAATTATATATCAAAATGATTTCAATTTAGTGTACAATACAACGAAAAAAAAAGTAACTCGTTAGCTTTGACCATTTTTTGCACAGCGTGATTTGAATACAATTATCTATGAATTTTTTTTTTCGCTACCATATATCGCATTATTTACATATGATAATGATATTATTTTTCATTTCTGATGATTGCATACTAAACTTCAGGCAATGAAAAAAAAATGAGCCAAAAATGAACTCTTAATCTTCAAAACTAAGCGCGCTGTGATTTTTTGAAAAAATTATTTTTTCCGGTTCCGCGCTCACTCAAAACCGTCGCCGGCATACAGGAGAGGTTTTGATTTTTAGGGCTTCGGCGTAAGAGGGTTAACTAATAACAGATGGTTGTGAAGGTTTGGTAAAAACTGATGGTTGCAATGTTTTGAGTGAAAAAGATTTACACTTTTACACATTGCATATTTTTTGTGTTTTGTGTTTGTTCCATTGTTTGTGCATTATTTCATTTTCTTATTGAAGTGTGGCTTTTTATTTTAAATTTTCATTTGCATTCACAATTTAATTGACCTAGTTATTTTCATTGCTTAATCATTACACATTTAATCAAATTTAACATTTGTGAATTTATTTGCATTTACTTAGAATTCTTTTCAAGATTTGTTGTTGTTTAGCACTTGTGAATTAATTTCAAATTTTCAATTATTGCCTAACACTTTTGAATTTCAATTGAATAAATTTTCTTGAATTTTGTGATAAATTAATTTTGATTTAATTTTACTTAATTTGATTCAAGAATTAATTAAACTTTACTTTCTTTTCAAGTATTTATAAGTGTTTTTATTTTTATACCAGTATATTTGCATTTGATTATATTGATATTAAGTAGAGACTTAGAGTGGTAATTGATTTGCTTTCCTTCAATTTACTTGAAGTGACTTAGAACCAGGGAAGTACTTAGACTTCTGAAATCAGGGAAATTCGTGGACTTTTAAAGTTGTTGATGGAGTGATGCCCTTTGATTATTTAATTACTTACAAGATTACCACACACCTGATTTTGATGAAATTAGTCTGATTTTTCTGCAATACTGGTAAGTGTTATGGGATCACTGTTGCCTTAGAGTATTCAGTCGTTTAATACGTGTTATGAGGGTTCAGGTGTCTGGCTTTTGGTGAGGTAATAAATAATGAATGGTAGCCAGATACTTGGCACTTCGTAACAATATATATATATATATATATATATATATATATATATATATATATATATATATATATATATATATATATATTAAAAACCTTAATTAAACCTAGGGTTTTTGTCTAAATCCATTGTAATGATCTCAAAAAAACGAAAGTAACAATATGATGTATTCATCTTAACCAACTGCAGTAGGACTATTTGAAAATGTCAAAAGAAATTCGATACTTTTCGTTCAAGCTATCCTTGAAATGCCTAAGGGAAAGAATAGTGACATCATTAAGCCAAGCGCACCTAACATAGTTCCAAAGAGCGCAATTCAAACTTGTGTCCTGTGGAATAGGTCATCGCGATGCCTCCTTCATCTTATCTTCCCAAAAATAAAGAAACAATTTCTGTCAGCCCGGGCAAGAAATTGGTTCTAAGTCTGCAATTCCGTCGTTGGAATGAGTGCCTGTCTCTGCTCTTTTATTTTTTTAGACTTTTTTCTACATTGGAACTTCCATAACGAGCTATGAGTAGTTTGGGTCATTTTAGAAAGTTCATGGGAGCTCAGCAGTGTCCGGCTTCTTGGAAATATGGTTGAATCTGTTGGAATTCTTCCACCAAGAGGCTCATGGTTCTAATTCCAGTGACTTTGGGTTATTGCATGTGTGTATATGTATACATGTGTGTGTGCGTGTGTGTACTGGAGCGTGGATATACATTTAAGCATGCGCTTTGAAATTCACGATTGTCCGCACGTGCTGCATAACTATTTTATCTTCTTCACTGACCACGTAAAAACTAATTAACAAGAGATAAATAGCCGTATGCCTTCATCCATTTAGCAAATGAAAAAAACTAAAAAAATGAATTTCCTCGAACCTACGCTGGCATCTTATTCATCCCAAACGAGGAGTCTAATCAAATATCCCCGGCCCTATGGAGCTTGAATATGAATAGCTAACGAGACCAGACGAGTTACGAGACAGCCTTCCAAAGCAAGACCTTTCAAAGCTCTGATACCAATCAGATTTTATTGACAGACTCTCCTGGCCACGCGCAGGATTCCTGAGCAGCCTTGGCTATCACAGAAACGTGCACATCAGGTGCGTGGTTTTGCTGAACAGCAGCACCAATATGCAGTAAATGTGCCACTCCGTCAAACTTCTCAGTTACAGAGGTCCTTTATTCCTCACACCGTAGGAGTGTGGGAGAACAGTGTCTCTCCCTGAGGATGTTGTGCAACTGGAATCCCAAAATGCATTGCATTACCCTTTTAATTGATTATACTGGTCTTTTAATCATATACTTATATTTTCATCTATTCATTTATTGATTTTTTTTAATAACTGGTTTTATTCTTTCTGTTTCTCCTTTTACTTTCTGTTACTTCTTTCAAATGAACACCATATTCCTTGAAAGTTTGAATTTCAAGTAAATGATTTCTGTGGTCTTGTTCCATATAACTAGTGTTCATTTTCTGAATAATAATAATAATAATAATAATAATAATAATAATAATAATAATAATAATAATAATAATAATAATAATAATAATAAGTAATAACTAATGTGGCGCCGTGGAGGAGTTGGTTAGGTCGTCAATAGACTTAAGTCAAGTTAAGCAACATTGGGGCTGGTCAGTCGTTGGATGGGTGACCGCTCTCTCGGCGTTGATTCCTTGGGAAAGGATCTTTACCATAATTTCCTCAGTCTACTCAGCTGTAAATGAGTACCTATCCCTGATGGGGTAGGGTCCAGCCCTGGGTTAAATAGCAAAACTCAGCAATGATGGAAAGAAATGAAGGAATAAACGACCACGACGTAAATGGAACCTCTGGCAACAGAGGAGCCTCGTCCGGCAACCAGGTATTCAACCCAATTGGTAGGGAAGACGGTCAGGTACTTGGAGGTCGTCATCCAGCAACTGATCAAAACCACGACAGTAACTCAACAGCCTGAGGATTGGAGCTAACAGATGGCAAAAAAGGAAGACAAATGGACAAAAGAAGAAAATAAGGACAAATATGGAGATTGCCTACGATCAGAAAGCAATCCCGACTGGAGAGAGGATATAGAAGAAAGATTGATCAACATCTGGAATGAGAGAATAAAACACCCCCAAACAGAGCAGAGGGCTGGCAGACCAAGTAAGGAACATAAAGAAAAAGAACTGGCTCTCCCCAACAGAAAGAGAAGAACTGGAAAGGGAAATGTCACACGACAACGAATTACACGAAGACGAACTGAGAGACGATGCCACAGAAGACGACAGAGAGGATGAAGTATCAAACAACGACACACGAAGAAACACCGACGAAGTAACAGAGAGGACGGAATGTGGGTAGAAAAGATTAGACCAATGGATGGAGCCAGATACAGAGAGAACAAAGATCCCCTCCATGAAAGCCTACAACACCAAGAAATTAAGGGAGAAAACAAGTGAGGTCAATGAAATAATGGGCCTAATACACACCACCAGTATCACAGAAACAAATAACTTGACATACGCAGGAGCAAGATTAGTAGCAGAACTGATGGGGATTCGAACACCAAACACCACCGTCACAACCAACCCAACAGAAACCAAAACAGCAACCTCCTTTGTTGGAAAAGGCGCCTGGAAAGCAAATCATGGTGATGAGATCTGACTTGAGTAAACTGAAAGAGATGGCAGAAAAAGGCTAAGAAAGCAAGAAACAAGGGAGGAAACTCAAACGAGAAATACCAAAGTAACAAGAGAGGGGACTAAACAACACAATAGAAGATGTAAAACAGAGGCTAAGGCCAAAGCACACAAGATCCAACGGTACATGAACAGGAATAAGGGATACCAACAGAACAAACTATTCGGAACCAACCAGAAAAGACTATACAGCCAACTAAGAGGGGAAGACAACCACCCAGAAATTCCTGAAGCCGAACCAAGTAAGAGACTCTGGGAAAACATATGGAGCAATCCGGTATCACACAACAAACAGCAACATGGCTCCAGGAATCAAGGAAGAAGAAACAGGGAGAATAAAACAAAGATTCACAGACATCACGACAGACACAGTCAGACACCAACTAAAGAAAATGCCAAACTGGAAAGACCCCAGGTCCCGATGAAGTCCATGGATACTGGCTCAAAAACTTCAAGGCCCTACACCCACGAATAGCAGAACAAGAGTAAGGGAAATACATCCAGTAACTACAGGCCTATCACCTGACTACCAATAATGTGGAAGTTACTAACAGGTATCATCAGTGAAAGGCTATACAATTACCTAGAGGAGACAAACACCATCTCCCACCAACAGAAAGGCTGCAGAAGGAAGTGTAGGGCACAAAAGACCAGCTCCTGATAGACACAAAATGGTAATGAAGAACAGTAGGAGAAGGAAAAAACCAACCTAAGCATGGCATGGATAGACTATAAGAAAGCCTTCGACATGATACCACACACATGGCTTAATAGAATGGCCTGAAAATATATGGGGCAGAGGGAAAATACCATCAGCTTCCTCAAAAATACAATGCGCAACTGGAAATACAATACTTACAAGCTCAGGAATAAGACTAGCAGAGGTTAATATCAGGAGAGGTATCTTCCAGGGCGACTCACTGTCCCCACTACTCTTCGTAGTAGCCAAGATTCCCATGACAAAAAGTACTACAGAAGATGGATGCCGGGTACCAACTCAAGAAAAGAGCAACAAAATCAACCATCTGATGTTCATGGGACGACATCAAGCTGTATGGTAAGAGCATCAAGGAAATAGATACCCTAATCCAGACTGTAAGGATTGTATCTGGGGACATCAGGATGGAGTTTGGAATAGAAAAAATGCGCCTTAGTCAACTTACAAAAAGGCAAAGTAACGAGAACTGAAGGGATAAAGCTACCAGATGGGAGCAACATCAAACATAGATGAGACAGGATACAAATACCATGGGAATAATGGAAGGAGGAGATATAAAACACAAGAGATGAAGGACACGATCAGGAAAGAATATATGCAGAGACTCAAGGCGATACTGTCCAAGTCAAACTCAACGCCGGAAATATGATAAAACGCCATAAACACGATGGGCAGTGCCAATAATCAGATACAGCGCAGGAATAGTGGAATGGACGAAGGCAGAACTCCGCAGCATAGATCAGAAAACAGGAAACAAATGACAATACACAAAGCACTACACCCAAGAGCAAAATACGGACAGACTATACATAACACGAAAGGAAGGAGGGAGAGGACTACTAAGTATAGAGGACTGCGTCAACATCGAAAACAGAGCGCTGGGGCAATATCTGAAAACCAGTGAAGACGAGTGGCTAAAGAATGCATGGGAAGAAGGACTAATAAAAGTAGACGAAGACCCAGAAATATACAGAGACAGGAGAAAGACAGAAGAACAGAGGACTGGCACAACAAACCAATGCACGGACAAATACATGAGACAGACTAAAGAACTAGCCAGCGATGGACAATTGGCAATGGATACAGAGGGGAGAGCTAAAGAAGAAACTGAAGGAATGATAACAGCGGCACAAGATCAGGCCCTAAGAACCAGATATGTTCAAAGTACGATAGACGGAAATAACATCTCTCCCATATGTAGGAAGTGCAATACGAAAAATGAAACCATAAACCACATAGCAAGTGAATGCCCGGCACTTGCACAGAACCAGTACAAAAAGAGGCATGATTCAGTGGCAAAAGCCCTCCACTGGAGCCTGTGCAAGAAACATCAGCTACCTTGCAGTAATAAGTGGTACGAGCACCAACCTGAAGGAGTGATAGAAAACGATCACGCAAAGATCCTCTGGGACTATGGTATCAGAACGGATAGGGTGATACGTGCAAACAGACCAAAGAACGTGACGTTGATTGACAAAGTCAAGAAGAAAGTATCACTCATTTGATGTCGCAATACCATGGGACACCAGAGTTGAAGAGAAAGAGAGGGAAAAAATGGATAAGTATCAAGATCTGAAAATAGAAATAAGAAGGATATGGGATATGCCAGTGAAATCGTACCCATAATCATAGGAGCACTAGGCAACGATCCCAAGATCCCTGAAAAGGAATCTAGAAAAACTAGAGGCTGAAGTAGCTCCCAGACTGATGCAGAAGAGTGTGATCCTAGAAAACGGCACACATAGTAAGAAAAGTGATGGACTCCTAAGGAGGCAGGATGCAACCCGGAACCCCACACTATAAATACCACCCAGTCGAATTGGAGGACTGTGATAGAGCACAAAAAAAAAAAAAAAAAAAAAAAAAAAAAAAAAAAAAAATAAAAAAAAAAAAAAAAAAAAAAAAAAAAAAAAAAAAAAAAATAATAATAATAATAATATAATAATAATAAGCAACATTGGGCTGGTCAGTCGTTGGATGGGTGACCGCTCTCCTGGGCGTTGATTCCTTGGGAAAGGATTCTTTACAATAATTTCCTCAGTCTATTCAGCTGTAAATGAGTACCTATCCCTGATGGGGTAGGGTCCAGCTATGGGTTAAATAGCAAAACTCAGCAATGATGGAAAGAAATGAAGGAATAAACGATAGAGGAGCTTCGTCCGGCAACCAGGTATTCAACCCAATTGAAGGGGAAGACGGTCAGGTACTTGGAGGTCGTCATCCAGCAACTGATCACCACAACGATAGTAATCAACAGCCTGAGATTGGAGCTACAGAAGCAAAAAGGAAGAAATGGACAAAGGAAGAAAATAAGGAAATATGGAGATGCTACATCAGAAGCAACCCCGACGGAGAGGATATAGAAAAAGATTGGTCAACATCTGGAATGAGAGGAATAACACCCCCCAAACAGAGCAGAGGCTGGCAGACCAAGTAAGGAACATAAAGAAAAGAACTGGCTCTCCCCAACAGAAAGAGAAGAACTGAAAAGGGAAATGTCACACGACAACGAATTACACAAAGACGAACTGAGAGACGATGCCACAGAAGACGACAGAGGAGGATGAGGTATCAAACAACGACACACGAAGAAACACCGACGAAGTAACAGAGATGGACGGAAATGGGTAGAAAAGATTTAGACAATGGATGGAGCCAGATACAGAGAGAACAAAGATCCCCTCCATGAAGCCTACAACACCAAGATATTAAGGGAGAAAACAAGTGAGATCAATGAAATAATGGGCATAATCACACCACCAGTATCACAGAAACAAATAACTTGGTATATGCAGGAGGGCAAGGAGTAAGTTAGCAGAACTGATGGGGGTATTTCGAAACACCAACAACCACCAGCACCAACCAACCCAACAGAAACCAAAACAGCAACCCTACCTGGAAAAAGGCGACCTGGAAAAAGCAAAGCATGGTGATGAGATCTGACTTGAGTAAACTGAAAGAGATGGCAGAAAAAAGGCTAAGAAGCAAGAAAACAAGGGAGGAACTCAACGAGAAATACAAAGTACAAGAGAGGGGACGGGGACAAACAACACAATAGAAGATGTAAAACAGAGGCTTAAGGCCAAAGCACATAAGATCCAACGGTACATGAACAGGAATAAGGGATACCAACAGAACAAACTATTCGGAACCAACTAGAAAAGACTATACAGCCCAACTAAGAGGGGGAAGACAACCACCCAGAAATCCTGAAGCCGAACAAAGTAAGAGACTCTGGGAAAACATATGGAGTAATCCGGTATCACACAACAAACAAGCAACATGGCTTCAGGAAGTCAAGGAAGAAGAAACAGGGAAAATAAAACAAAGATTCACAGAGATCACGACAGACACAGTCAGACACCAACTAAAGAAAATGCCAAACTGGAAAGCCCCAGGTCCCGATGAAGTCCATGGATACTGGCTCAAAAACTTCAAGGCCCTACACCCACGAATAGCAGAACAACTCCAGCATTGTATCTCAAATCACCATGCACCCAAATGGATGACCACATGGAAGAACATCCTTAGTACAAAAAGACAAGAGTGGGAAGGGAAATATAGCCAGTAACTACAGGCCTATGACCTGCCTACCAATAATGTGGAAGTTACTAACAGGTATCATCAGTGAAAGGCTATACAATTACCTAGAGGAGACAAACACCATCCCCCACCAACAGAAAGGCTGCAGAAGGAAGTGTAGGGGTACAAAAGACCA
>NC_087200.1:212717478-212722478 GCF_015104395.2 Macrobrachium nipponense
ATAATCCTTTAATTGTCTGGAAATTGTATCTGAGATGATTGTCTTAAACCTTTAATTGCACCCATTGTTTATGCTTGTTTGGGAAGGTTTCTTATCTTCCAGGTGTGTCGGATTCTAGGTACTAATCTCTTTATAATCCCTATCTGTCAGTTATACGAACCTTCTTGTATTGTCTTTTCTCGTATTTATGTCAGTGTCTGCTCAGTAAAGGACTTTTAAAGTCGAAAGATCTTGCAGACCTCCTTCGTTTATTTTTCCTTCGTGGCATTCATCTTTTTATATATATATATACATACAGTTATATATATATATATATATATATATATATATATATATATATATAACTATATATATGTACATATACATATATATATATATATATATATATATATATATATATATATATATATATATATATATATATATATATATAACAGTGCCAAGACCAGGAAGAACATTCTTTATTAAACGAGCTTTCGAGGTTTAAAACCTCATCATCAGGCTGAAAAAATGACATGGATGAGAAATCACTAACAAATTACATTAAAATTAATTGTCTTATTAAAAGCTTCAGTAAGAATATAAAATAAAACGAACATCACATACAAACTAAATATTAAAAATTACGAAAAAACTAAAACAAAACGCAAAACATACAAAAACAGAAATAAAAATAAAAATAATATGAAAGGCAAACAAACTACACTCAAAAATAAAAGGGCTAACGACCCACTTTGTGTACCTACTATGAAACTATATGATAGCTAGTTGAATACCGGACGAGTTGTTGTTCAATTGCGGTTTCATTTTCTTAATAAACAGCGACTTTGAAATTAAAAGGTCCAGTCTATTTGAGCAAAAATACAGTACTCTAAAATCTAGGTGAGTGAAAGGATGGTCCTGTGCTAAACTGTGTTCCCTTATGGCAGAAAAAGGTGGTTTAGAAAGAGGAAACCTAGTTCTAACGGAAAGACCTTTGTGTTCCAAAATTCTGTGTCTAAGCCAGCGGGAACTGGATCCCACGTATCGCAGACAACACTGCGAACAGGTAAACAAGTAAACGACACTCGAATTAAGGTCCACAGGAAGAGCAGGCTTCTCCCTTAAAAGTGATCCTACAGTGAAAGGGTTAGTAAAAACTAACTTGAGGAAAACTATGCTTAAGTATTTCTTGTAACTTTTTTCGTACCAAGTAGCTACTATGACCAAGGAAAGGCAGTTTAATACTTTACATCTTTACTAGCAGTACTGTACACCGGTCTGGGGAACAAAATTTCTCATCTAGAAAATTTGTCAGAACTTTGTAAAAGAACAAATACCGGATAAGAATTTTCGGCAAAAATAATTCTGGAGGAAGACCATGTCTTGATGAAATAAATTAAAATCACAACAGACATTGTAAGCTCTATTTATCATAGTACGTATTGGAATTAATTTTAAACAAACGTTTGGTGAAAAAACTAAGATAATTCAATCCCAAGCCAGTAAAAGTACTTTTTCCTATAAACGGAAGTCTCAAATTTTACCTCTATTTCTGTGTTACCTGAACATCTAAAATGACAACATATTATCCTGTTCTGTCTCACAAGTAAAAGAAATATTAAATGACGAGAGTAAAAATATTCAAAAAATAAATCCACGTGTGAACGTTCCTTAAACACAAGGAAAGTGTCATCCACGTACCTACGGTAATACAAAGGTTTGAAAGCAACAGGGCATTCAGACATCCAAATCTTTTCACAATACCCCATGAAAACAATCTGCATATACAGGTCCAAGGGAATTTCCCATAGCAACTCCATCTATTTGATTATATAATTTACCATCAAAAGTAAAAATGCCATCAGTTGTAGCCAATTGTAATAATTTTCGCAAATCTACTTTTACTAAGTCCAAAAGTTGTTACGTGGTTTTCACCGTATATTATTAAGAATAATGTCAGTTGTTTCTTTTAATGGGATATTTGTGAAAGAGAGGTTTACATCAAAACTAGCCATTACAACATCTTGGTTAAAATCGAAAGAACACAATTCTTTGACAAACTTGGAAGAATTTGGGACATTAAACTCACTAAAAGTTAGAGGTTTTAAAACTGGAACCAGAAAAACTTTGACAAGTAATAACTAAGGTGCCAATTGAGGATATAATGGGTCTTAATGGGGTTTCCTATTTTATGAACCTTAGGTAGGCCATACATGTAACCGGGCTTTGACCCTGAAGCAAATAAATTACTATAGGTCACTTCCCCCAATCTTATTTCTCAAACTTCTTTCTTAACATCCTATTTAATTTGTCTTCTAATTTCAAAATGTGACTCGTAATATCTACATTTAACATCCTAAATTTTGTATTGTCAGAGAGTATTTCATTCATTTTATCTAAATAATCAGACCTATTCATCAATACAACACCCCTACCTTTATCTGGCTTTGTAATAACAATACTATCATCGTTCTTAAGATTACGTAAAATATTGATTCTGTCTTTATTTAACTGATTGTCACCCTCCTTGCTACGATTAAAATTTGAAAGGTTTTCATTCGCAATTACAGATATTTTGTTAAAAATAGAAATAAGGGTTTCACTACCACATATGTCACAGTTTCTTAAAGTTGAACACAGTTTTTCAAACAAAACTTAAAAAGTACTTAAAGAAAGAAATACAATTTCAAGGGAGTCAAAGCAAACTCAAGACAAAGAGAAAGAACATCCTTTTCCTCTTTTGTTAAATTTCTGTTAGAAAGATTAAAAATTACTTTACTACTATCTATTTTCTTACTAACGTCCACACCTAGATTTCTCAGCTTTCTGCTGTGTGTAAGCCTAAGATCTGTCAATTTCTTATCAACATTTGAATCCAAAATAGAAGACAGCAATGTAGTCCAGAAAAGAAAGATTATTCCTAAATCCCTATTTAATGAAGACACTTCCGTAAAAATTACCTCTTGCTTGCGTTTTTGCGCTTTAACCTCAAAGTCTAATAATTTAAACTGCCCATGAGAGATATGTACTCGTGTTACGAAAATCTCTGGAATAAAAAAAACCTTAAAATTTAATGAAATTGGGAATAACACGGAAATCCTTGCAAGTGTTCAGAAATCGTATGTCCTCCTCAATCTTCTTGGATCTATAGCTTACCTTCTCAGTCCGTCTAAACAACTGTAGCGTTGAGCGGCCATAACGTCTCAAAATAGTCTCAGTAATTGGGCGGCTACTTGGAAATCTTAGCTTGATGATAAATAACAGTGCCAAGACCAGGAAGAACATTCTTTATTAAACGAGCTTTCGAGGTTTAAAACCTCATCTTCAGGCTGAAAAAATGACATGGATGAGAAATCACTAACAAATTACATTAAAATTAATTGTCTTATTAAAAGCTTCAGTAAGAATATAAAATAAAACGAACATCACATACAAACTAAATATTAAAAATTACGAAAAAACTAAAACAAAACGCAAAACATACAAAAACAGAAATAAAAATATTTTTGCTCAAATAGACTGGACCTTTTAATTTCAGAGTCGCTGTTTATTAAGAAAATGAAACCGGAATTGAACAACAACTCGTCCGGTATTCAACTAGCTATCATATAGTTTCATAGTAGGTACACAAAGTGGGTCGTTAGCCATTTTATTTTTGAGTGTAGTTTGTTTGCCTTTCATATTATTTTTATTTTTATTTCTGTTTTTTTATGTTTTGCGTTTTCTTTTAGTTTTTTCATAATTTTTAATATTTAGTTTGTATGTGATGTTCGTTTTATTTTATATTCTTACTGAAGCTTTTAATAAGACAATTAATTTTAATGTAATTTGTTAGTGATTTCTCATCCATGTCATTTTTTCAGCCTGAAGATGAGGTTTTAAACCTCGAAAGCTCGTTTAATAAAGAATGTTCTTCCTGGTCTTGGCACTGTTATTTATCATCAAGCTAAGATTTCCAAGTAGCCGCCCAATACTGAGACTATATATATATATATATATATATATATATATATATATATATATATATATAATATATATATATATATATATATAGACACACTGAAACCACTAAACGAGCAACCAACAATAACGGCACAGTAGGAGCCGTTAACTAGATTTATCTCGCATGAATGATTCCATCAAGTCAATAGAATAAAGCATTTATAGGGAACTGCACCAGTTAACTGCTGCGACAATGAACCTTTACTGGAGCCGCAAAAATGTTGAGGTCTGTGTCACCGGGATTAGAAACTGCATCAATTCAAAGGGAGGGACAGACAGACAGACAGACAGACAGACAGACAGACAGACAGAGACAAGAAGGGAGAGTGGATATTACATACATACATACATTATATCTATATATATAGGTATATATATATATATATATATATTTATATATATATATATATATATATATAATATATATATTATACATATATATATATATAAGAGAGAGGAAGAGATGAGAGAGAGAGAGAGATAAGAGTGAGAGAGAGAGAGAGAGATAAAACAATATATAATATATATATATAGGTAAATACATATATTAAATACATATATATGATTATATAATATATATGAGTATTAAATATATATCTATATATATATATATATATATATATATATATAATATATATATATATATATATGTATGTATAGTATACTATATAAAACTAAGGATTACACTATTACACTCTTACCAGACAGTTTCTCTCTCTCTTTCTCTCTGTCTCTGTCTGTCTCTGTCTGTCTGTCTGTCTGTCTCTGCAAATCTAATTTTATCTCTTCAATTTCCTAAATAACTAACACATTAATACAATAATTTAATATCATTCCTTAAGATGACGGAAACCTTTTTCAAATATTAATATAACATGGAAGAATTGCAAACCCTTTAAAATTCTTTCTCCGTTAATTTCTCCTGTGGTTTCTTTCTGTCTTTCAAGTCGAAACGTCCCATTTAAGTACCCATCAGGAACCATTTGACGTTTAATTCAAAGATACCAATTAGTGGT